>NC_056733.1:1243290045-1243375045 GCF_019279795.1 Protopterus annectens | reverse complement strand
AGTAAAGCTGTGGTGGTACTGCGGGCAGGTCTAAAACCATGTTGAGTGTCAGCTAGAAGGTTGTTATGAAGGAGATGGCTGAGTAGTTGTTTATGTATACATTTCTCCATGATTTTGGCTAAGGGGGATAGAAGTGCTATGGGACGATAGTTGGAGAAGTCATAAGATTTGCCTCCTTTATGTAGGGGTATTATATGAGATATCTTCCAGACTGTTGGAAAAATACCTTCTTTTATTGATCTGTTTATCAAGATAGAGACAGGGTAAGCAATGGATTTTGCTGCTAGTTGCAAGAATTCAGCAGGAAGCTTGTCTGCAGAGGGGGTAGTAGGTTTTAGTTTTTGGAGAAGAGATTGTATAAAGGAGGTAGATACAGGTTGTAGGTTAAAGGAAGGGATAGTGTTTATTAAGGTATATGGAGGCAGTTGAGATGTATCTGGAGATAGTTGGTTGGCTAGAGTTTGTATAGAATTGGTGAAGAAGGAATTAAAGTTATTGGCTGTTAGTGTGGGGTTATCTGGGTCGGAATCCTGTGGGTTGGGGGTAATTATTTTGCCTGGGGTCAGTAGATTATTAATACATGACCAGAATGTTTTTGGTTCATTTTTTGTAGTATTTTGAAGTTGAACGTAGTATTTCTTTTTGTCTGTTAGGATTGCTTTTTTAGTACTGTTTCTTAGTTCTCTAAAGTTTTGGTGGTCAGATGGACTTTTGGAGGTATGCCATTTATGCCAAGATTTGTTTCTTAGGGCTATTTTATGCTTAGTATTTGTGGTTAGCCACGGAGCAGTTTTAGTTTTGGTTCTAATGGTGCGACTTGGGGCATGCTGGTTAAGTATAGCTAGGAATGTAGAATTGAAGTGGTCCACTGCTTTGTTGATTGGAAGATATTTTAGTGGGGCCCAATGACATTGTGAAAGTTCCTCTTGAAAGTGATCAGGGTTAAATTGCTTTTTTGAGTGTAGAGTTTGGAAAGTGGTGGGTAGGGTTAGGTTGGTTTTGCATCTAATGATATAGGTTATTGCGTGGTCACTAAGGTCATCAGGAAGAATATGTGATTGGTAGGTTTGCAAGGGGGTATTTGTAAGTATCCAGTCTAGGGTGGTATACTTATTGTTTGCTTTATTAATTCTAGTGGGACCATCGATAAGTTGTTTGAAGCCATAGAGGTTAATGTGGGAAGTAGGGTTGTCAATGTTACAGGAATTCCAATCTATGTTGAAGTCCCCTAGGACTATTGTTTCTTGTGGGAGTTTGATAGAAAGTTGGTAAAGTATATCTTCAAGGGTATTTATGTTATTTCCAGGGGTAATGCAGGTATGATTCCTGCAAGAGCTAGGCCATGATTGTAGTCACCTTATCAGACCAGTGTGATCTCATGGTTTTACATGTACTGCCAACTTTCAAAGTGTCAGAACCAAAGTGAGGAATGTAACTGCAGGCTTGTGGTTCAGAGTGTAGGAAAAATACCCTCTGAGGTGTGACATCAGTATACTTAAGTCGTCCAGCCATATAGGTGCTTTACCCATGAAAATCCCTGGAAGAGATGTTTTGTCAAGTTAAGTTTACCAGTTACGTTGCAATATATATATATATATATATATATATATATATATATATATATATATATATATATATATATATATGTGTGTGTGTGTGTGTGTGTGTAGTATGCATTTCCCTGATTATGTGCAGATGATATTGGTTTGCCTAAGGAAAACATTCATTACTAAATTACATTGTAATGTGTTATATGTGTATGTAATTAAGCAGAGCATCGTGCATTCAAATGGTATGACAGCATGACAACTGAAGTAGTGATTGTGATAATCCTTTCATAACTACTGTTTCTTAAGTGAAAATAAAGAATAACATGTCCAGGTGGAGTTCTGGGTTAGGTGTCATTAAACTCCCACCTAGATGCCACAGCATATTTTAGTTTCACTGGGAAATGCCTAGAGCTGGTGCAGATTCTCTTGACAAGAGCAGCTCAGAGCAGCTCATTCACAATCACCCAAAGGCTATCTATACCTGTATAACCAGATACACACATACACATTACTGTAATTCATTGAAAACAACATGACTGGCCTTACTTTCTGTAAAGAGCATGTAAATCAGCTTGAATTTCCATCAGTAACTGTAAACCCATCATATTTATCTGCAGTCGGTCAAGTTTAGTCAGAATTGCTGTGGGAAGGTGCAAATTTTTAAAGTAAGTTAAAAACAATTTTGCAGTTATAAAATATTAGCAAGCTGTGGAAATTCAACTTCAAAACTGAAGTAAATGTTATATGTAATAGTATGTTGTTGGTAATAGCAGAAGTGGTAATGGCAGGAGTTGAAATGTCTAGCATGCATGATAGTGTTACTTACATAGGCAATGCAATGTGTGGAGAGAGAGAGGTCACTAAATATTTAATTGTGAGCAAATCTACTTGCATTACAAAGGATGACAGTGAGAATCATGAAATTTTGTATTTTGTATTTTTTAGTCATTTTAAGATTGCAATGTACCAGTTAGCAATACAAAAACCAAGGAGGACATTGATCAGTAAATTTGTGCTCACTGTATTGATATGATGAGATTATTAGTTATGCTTTACTCAGTCTATCATTGATTATAAGATCTCTTTCCTTATAGTACTGCAATCATAATTTAAAAAGGGATGTACATGTAAGGAATTCAGGCATGCTTTCATCATATAAATTATTCCAGGTTAGAGTATGATCTCACAGGAGGGAGCAAGACAGAGAAAAGACAATTTCAGTCCTGAGAAGTATGTTTTCATAGTTGCTGTAATGACATGTCAAGCATCTTTTGAAAAAGGGTGGCCAAAACAAACTAAGAGAGGAAAGATGTGGAACCTGGTGGTTATAGACATAAATGTTATTTGGTGCAGAAAGCATACACACTGACACAGTGCAAAAAAAGATCCAATGATATGGTAGAATGTGCTAAAGCAAAGACAACTGCCCATAGCAGTGCTGCAGGGGGACATCACACATGTATCCCTTTAATACCCAGTGAGGAATACCTGCTCTCCATACAGGATGGCGACTATGGCACTGTTGATGATGGCACAGGCATAATCAGAAGTGAAGTGGACACTACACACACCTGCAGCATCCTTAAATGTGCTCAGAAAGATTAGGGCATCCAACATGACACATTTATGTTATCAGGATGACTTCAGAGGGTAACTGCTTACATATAGAACACAACATTTACTATCAACAGGTTAACCCACTATTTCTGCCAGTCATGAAAGTGAAGTGAGTGTTTATGATTACATGTCCTCCACAACTCATTGTACAGCATGCAGTAGCTCATTCCATTATTTTAATTTTTCACAGAAAAAGTGAAGTAGCAGTTCCACTTTACAATTTTGCCAGAACAGCAGGAAGTTGTCAACAGTAGAATGGCTATTAATGATGATAATGTTATTATATTCATGAGACAGCCAGCAGAAAGTGACATGCAGTCACCAACTTTAATAGCAAGATCACACACCCCACAGCAGTTACATAAGTCTCAAGGAAGTGACAGTGGACCACAAAAGTAGATGAGGACAGTACATTGCAGGTTGTACAAGAAGAGAAGCCATGCCCTTCAACACCAGTGTCTCCTCAACAACAGCAAATTCTTTCCAAGGATGGCTTGATCTCAGATACAGAAATTTCCATTATAACACCTGTACAATGGAGTGCCATGGCAGGCACATGTCAACCGCTACCTCCAGAAACACAAAAAGCATTGGCTTCCCAGCAATATATGTGCAGTGAGATTGTTCAGGCTCATTCCACTGCCAAGGAAAGTCAGGAATGGATGGTTAGAGAAGTGCAGGGCTTATGCGATGATTTTCAGTTGCACATGGAAGTGGTAGAGAGCAGGGACAATGCTATGGTCAGACTCATGCATAGTATTGTGGCCACACAGCAAAGTCATTTACAATTCCATCATATACCAGACAGGATGTACCAGAGTCAAACTGAAGTCAGCTGTGATTTGGAAGAGGATAGGGTGCTGTACAGATACATGTGGTCATATAGTATTACACAGCAAGTGCTTCTCAGGAAAGTTGTGGAAATAGTAGTGTGAAGTAACACAACATAATTCATACAGGCATCTTCAGCATTCATCTACAAATAGCAGAACTTCTCATTCAAGTTCTCAGTCATGCAACACGGTCAGATATGTGTCTATAGGATCACCTGCATCCAGCCCCTCCTGTAAATCACATGCACCTTCACCTACCCTATATTTAGAGTACATTGCATACAACACATTTGGCCTTGACCTACTGAAATGAAAGTCAGGTTTAGCATTCAGGTAATGACAGCATGACATGTCTCAATTCAACTGCATAAAATTTAGTACACTAATGGTACTGTTTAAAGAAAAATGTATTTTAGGAAATAAGAAAATATATATTCAGCCAGGAGTATGGGGCAGGGAGTGACAAATATGTGTACAATGCACTCCAGTACCAGCAGGCTTTCCATCAGAATGTATTTCAGTTGACTTATAATGCATATATTGCTTATAATACAAGTAAAAAATCAAATGGGGAAAGAAAGTTAGACAGGGTAAGTAGCAGAGTGCAATGCTTAATACCATTAATGTCTCATTCAGCATTATTATAGTGTCAGTTGAGTAATGCTAATGCAGATAGTTATATAAATGATAATTTCAAAAATTAAAAAACAGAATCCATAAAAATAGGGGTTGGTGAGAGGCAGAATAAAATAATATACACTATTAACAGCCCAACACATCATGTGGAAACAGTGGAGAAGTGCAGGGCTTATGCGATGAAGTGCAATAGAGCAAGCATTACATCTTTAAATACATAACTTGTGCTTCACCAGTTCAGTCAATTAATCCAATATCAATTTTACATTACTGCACTTTACAGCAGAACCTTCCCTTGCCTTATTTGGGGGAAGGGAAGCTACCTTGCTTTCCTGCTTTACTAGTTTAGTCCAGTTTCAGAGTTGCTGATTCCTGGGCTTTGGTTGTAGTTCCTGTGTACTGTTTCCTTGCCTTATTTGGGGGAAGGGAAGCTACCTTGCTTACCAGTGGGAGTGGGAAGCATTGAGCTGCCTTTTGTCCAGTTTTGTGAGGTTTCAGCCAGTAACTAGTAGTTTATTGGTCGTTTTGGGCCAGTTTCTAGCTTTTCCAGCCCCTGGTATAAAACTTTCAGCTTGTACCTACTCAGCACAGACTCCACGTGGGCCAGCAGAGTAATCCAGGCTGCAGAGAGCTGAATAAGCGACTTTTCTTGATACTAAGTATATTTTTGTTGCTTTCCACATCTGAATACCTAGCAACTGTATTTGCCTGCCTTTCTGTTACATTGAAGCTGTTTTTACTGCATTTAACTTAATATTGCACTTGGAATCCTTGTTTGTTACTATTTGACTGTATTTGTAGCAAATTCTTCTGTGTAAGCTGTAGTAGCTGATTCATAGCATTTATAAGTGTTTGCTGTACCTGTTTCTGCCTGTTTTGTGAAAAAAGAAAAAAAGAAAAAATATCTCTTGTTTTTCCTGCTTTACTAGTTTAGTCCAGTTTCAGAGTTGCTGATTCCTGGGCTTTGGTTGTAGTTCCTGTGTACTGTTTCCTTGCCTTATTTGGGGAAGGGAAGCTACCTTGCTTACCAGTGGGAGTGGGAAGCATTGAGCTGCCTTTGTCCAGTTTTGTGAGGTTTCAGCCAGTAACTAGTAGTTTATTGGTCGTTTTGGGCCAGTTTCTAGCTTTTCCAGCCCCTGGTATAAAACTTTCAGCTTGTACCTACTCAGCACAGACTCCACGTGGGCCAGCAGAGTAATCCAGGCTGCAGAGAGCTGAATAAGCGACTTTTCTTGATACTAAGTATATTTTTGTTGCTTTCCACATCTGAATACCTAGCAACTGTATTTCGCCTGCCTTTCTGTTACATTGAAGCTGTTTTACTGCATTTAACTTAATATTGCACTTGGAATCCTTGTTTGTTACTATTTGACTGTATTTGTAGCAAATTCTTCTGTGTAAGCTGTAGTAGCTGATTCATAGCATTTATAAGTGTTTGCTGTACCTGTTTCTGCCTGTTTTGTGAAAAAAGAAAAAAAAAGAAAAAATATCTCTTGTTTTTCCTGCTTTACTAGTTTAGTCCAGTTTCAGAGTTGCTGATTCCTGGGCTTTGGTTGTAGTTCCTGTGTACTGTTTCCTTGCCTTATTTGGGGAAGGAAGCTACCTTGCTTACCAGTGGGAGTGGGAAGCATTGAGCTGCCTTTTGTCCAGTTTTGTGAGGTTTCAGCCAGTAACTAGTAGTTTATTGGTCGTTTTGGGCCAGTTTCTAGCTTTTCCAGCCCCTGGTATAAAACTTTCAGCTTGTACCTACTCAGCACAGACTCCACGTGGGCCAGCAGAGTAATCCAGGCTGCAGAGAGCTGAATAAGCGACTTTTCTTGATACTAAGTATATTTTTTTTGCTTTCCACATCTGAATACCTAGCAACTGTATTTCGCCTGCCTTTCTGTTACATTGAAGCTGTTTTTACTGCATTTAACTTAATATTGGACTGGGAATCCTTGTTTGTTACTATTTGACTGTATTTGTAGCAAATGCTCCGGTGTAAGCTGTAGTAGCTGATTCATAGCATTTATAAGTGTTTGCTGTACCTGTTTCTGCCTGTTTTGTGGAAAAAAAAAGAAAAAAAAGAAAAAAGTATCTCTTGTTTTTCCTGCTTTACTAGTTTAGTCCAGTTTCAGAGTTGCTGATTCCTGGGCTTTGGTTGTAGTTCCTGTGTATTGTTTCCTTGCCTTATTTGGGGGAAGGGAAGCTACCTTGCTTTCCTGCTTTACTAGTTTAGTCCAGTTTCAGAGTTGCTGATTCCTGGGCTTTGGTTGTAGTTCCTGTGTACTGTTTCCTTGCCTTATTTGGGGAAGGAAGCTACCTTGCTTACCAGTGGGAGTGGGAAGCATTGAGCTGCCTTTTGTCCAGTTTTGTGAGGTTTCAGCCAGTAACTAGTAGTTTATTGGTCGTTTTGGGCCAGTTTCTAGCTTTTTCCAGCCCCCTGGTATAAAGCAGCTAAACGCACGTTAGCGCGATTTAGAGCGATTTAGCGTGGAGCTGCTACTGTTGCACACTAGGGCAGTGCCGGTTAAGCAGGTTTAAACTATTCGGGCTACCTAAAGTCCACTCTTCAAATTTTCCCTTAAAACTACCTTCCTCGAACTATACTACTGATCAAATCAGCGTATCCTATAACTAAAAAGATCAACTCTACTTGACTCCAAGTAGACTATTCCCTATCTATTAAACCTAGCACTTGCTCCTACAGTACTTATTACCTTGATACGGCACTCTTGTCATAGATAGTACCCCAAAAAGGCAACGCCGCATTTCTGGGTCACCCACGTCCCCGGAATCTTGTTTTAAAGTTTTTCGTCTACCCTTCTAGCATGTCGAGGGATCAGTTGCTAGTGTCCTCTCCTGCTCAGCTGGTGAACCTGGGAATATTGAGGCAATGTTTCAATTGCCTCATGTACACTGACAACCCTTTCCTCCTCCCACAAAACACAAATACATGCGAGAGATGCAACTATACGGCCAAACTGGAGGCTGAGCTCTCTCAACATAGGACTGGCAAGACCAGTCAGGAGGAGAAGGTTACCACACACACTATAGACCCAGTCTCACATAGTACCATTACAACCTCAAATCATACACATAAACACACAAAGACATACTCGGAGGCTCTGATCAAAAATCTACCAAAACAGCAGAGGCCACCAAAGCAGACACCCAAACAACCACCACCTCAGAACACAACACCGCAACACATAGACCTCACAGTCAGAGTGTCAAACAGTCACAGCCCTTAAGGCCAAACACAATGCCAGACACACTAGTCATTGGTGACTCCATAGTCAGACACACTGATGTCCCGCTCACCAGACTGAGTAAGGAGAAGGTCACAGTAAGCTGCCTGTCGGGCGCTAGAATCCGCCACATAACGCAAGCACTCAGGTCTCTCAACAGCAGGTACAAATATGACTCAGTCATTGACCACGCTGGTGTAAGCGACCTGAGGCGTACCTCCTTGGACTACATGAAAAGAGACATTGAGGAGCTCTCTGATTATGTAGCCCAGGCAGGTATGACCCTGACCTTGAGCAGTATCCTACCTTCACCAAGAATGATGCCACAATACAGAGATAAGATGATCAGCTTTAACAATTGGCTTAAACACTGGTGTCATTCAAAGGGGATCCAGTATCTGTCTGCCTGGGATGACATGCTGGACAAGCCACGCTGCTTCGCAAGGGACGGCTTGCACCTGTCACCCTGGGATTCCGGATATTGGCAAAGGCTCTTGCCACCCCATAGTGCCTTTTTAGGCAAGGCTCAAATTCTAAACCTACCACCCTAGAACACAAAAAGGAAAAAACTAAGGGTAATGCTGCTCAATGCCAGAAGTCTAAATCTCAAAATGCACGCACTCGAGGCCCTTCTCAGTATGGAGAACATCGATGTCTGTGCTGTGACAGAAACCTGGTTCAAGGCTCCTGAGAGCACCCCAGCGCTATCAGGTTTTACCTCATATCATGCGTTCCGCCCCAAAATCCGGACAATACCAAGAAAGGAGGGGTATCCATATTCATCAAGGACACCCACACCTCAAGACTGGTGGCAACGCACAATGCATCGGAGACCATCCAGGTGCAATTAACCATAGGCAAGACTGCTCTGCAAATTGTAGCATGTTACAGGCCACCCTCACAAACTCAGGAAACTCACATGGCCTTCCTGAAAACACTAGAGGGGATAAATGTATCACCAAACACCATCATACTAGGTGACTTCAATTACCCTAATATAGACTGGGAACACTACTCAAGCCCAAACACCCTAGCCCAAAAGTTCCTGGAATTCATAAACTCAAATGCCATGGAACAACTAGTCACAATCCACACAAGAGGAGATAACATACTTGATCTCATCATCACGAACATGGGAGCACAATGTTCAACACTGGAAGTATACCCCTCACTGGTGAGATCAGATCACAAACTAATCTCGCTGGAGGTCCTCATCCCACCCCACCTGAAATAAAAAGACCACAGTAAAGAACTTCTCAAAAGCCGACTTCACACTTCTAAAGACTAGTGTGGTCTCCTTTCAGGCCCCGAGCGGCGGAAAACAATACTCAAGCCGCTGAATCACTTACAAACGCCTTCTACCAGCACCTGCAGGACTGCATGGATAAGGCAATCCCAAGCAAAACAAAGACTCTTTGTACCAAAGGCAAGCGTCCAGTCTGGTGGACCCCAGCCATAAACAAACTCTACAACAAAAGGAGGAAGCTACTACAAGATAGAGCAAAATCCTTAAAAGGTAAGACACCCTTGATCACTATAAGTAAAAACTAAGAGCTCTCATAAAATCATCCAAAGCAAATTTCGAGAGAAAAATAGCTAAAGACTCAAAAGACAATCATAAGGCCTTCTTTAGCTATGTTAGAAACCTAGGAGGAAACTCCCAGATATGCTCAGAACTAGTTCAAAATGATGTGAAGATTACTGATCCTACAGACATTGCCAACATACTGGCTGGCAGGTTCAGTGCAAACTTCTCCCCTCCGCAAAAGGAGAGATATCTATACCAAATAAGTGCAGCCCCCCAAACATCTCCAGCGCCCAAGTGAGAACTGCTCTCTCCAAAGCAAAAAACACAGCATCGATGGGACCCGATGGTGTCCCCGGCTGTGTGCTCCACGAACTCAATGAGGAATTAAACCCACAGCTAGGACAGCTGTTTAATCAAAGTCTTACCTCTGGATACGCACCCAGGAGTGGCGCACTGCAACTGTGGTCCCACTTCACAAAGGCGGTGCCTCCACAGACCCTGGAAATTACCGGCCCATTAGCTTGACAAGCCTTATCTGCAAAGCCATGGAGAGGATCATAATGGACCTCATAAATAAAGACATAGGGAATTTGCAGACTTTGGATCCAACCCAGTTTGGCTTTGTCAAAGGCAGATCATGCCTTTTAAACTTGGTTGACTTTTTGAAACAGTCACCAAAGCCATTGATGAGGAAAGGCAGTCCATACAGCCTACCTCGATCTGGCTAAGGCCTTGATACAATACCCCACTCGGGTATCATTGAAAAACTCATCAGCTTAAATGTTAACCCATACATCACAAGATGGGTTGCAAACTGGCTGAGTGACAGAACCCACAGGGTCAGAGTTGCTGGTGCCATGTCAGACTCAAAGCCTGTCACAAGTGGTGTCCCACAGGGCTCAGTCCTGGGCCCACTCTTGTTTGGCATCTACTTTTCCAAGTACAAGCAAACACAGGAGGGTTATGGCTGACAAAGTTTGCAGATGACTGCAAACTGGGCCATAGTAGAAAACACATCTGACACAGATATCCTTCAGAAGGGTCTCACAGAAGCGGATAACTGGTGCCAGAGCCACGGCCTAAAGTTAAATGCCAAAAATGCATAGTCATACCCTTCGGGAAAAACAAGGTTACCCCTAGCTACCAAATAGGTGGCAATCCACTGAGCACAGAAGAAGTTATCAGGGACCTGGGGACCCAGGTTGATAGTAGTCTGTCATTCGACACCCATGTAGCTAAAGTAGTTAGGAAGTCCTTCTACATTGCCCACCTTATCATGAAGGGATTCTCATCTAGATCAAGGGAGGTCATAGTCTCCCTTTACTCATCACTCATCAGACCAATGATTGAGTACAATGCCCCATTCGGAATGTATCTGACCCGACACTTGCAGCAGCTGGAGAGGCCACAAAGTTCCTCACCAAAAGGATAAAGGGTCTCAAAAATCTGTCCTATGCTGCCCGACTGAAAGAACTCCAGCTCTATTCAGTCGCTTACCGCTTGCTCAGAGGTGACCTTTGCCTAACATACAAGGCCATGTCAAACCCAGATTTGATGAATATGCTTCACCTCAAAAAATCTAGATCCATCAGAGCCACAAGGGCGGGAGACTTAAACCTCGACACGGCTATTAATAGGACGTGCTGGAGGGATAGATTCATCACCCAAAGACTCCTATGCTGTGGAACAAAATCCCGGTACATGTGAGGCAGAGCACCTCGCTGGCCTTGTTCAAGAGAAATCTTGACCAATGGATGGGAGATCGCAGATATACCCCAGGAATTACCTCAGTGTCACTGCTCGACAGAGGCACAGCAAAATAATGGGTATAGTTCCCCATACTAAAGGGGTGGCGTAAGCCACAAAACAATGGGCTAGGCTTATAAATGCCCTCGGGCAGATAGCCTAGTATGAACCTATGAACCTATGAACACATATTGGAGAAACTAATTTTATGAGTAGCAGCCATCCTGCCATTAACACTTGCATTGTTGCTGTTTCACCATCCTCACTACACAAATAATGACTGCTAATTCTGATGAAACAAGGATTAGTGTCTATGACCGAATGAATTAATCTGCTGTGCAGTACATTGTTATAAAAAAATATTCTTATTTAACAGAGTTAAAAGTGGAGAAATACACATATTAAATCAAAGGAATGTCACACGTTTGTCTTCCCTTTGCCTAGTATCAATGCATGATGTATGCAAATTGCAATAGAGCAAGCATTACATCTTTAAATACATAACTTGTGCTTCACCAGTTCAGTCAATTAATCCAATATCAATTTTACATTACTGCACTTTACAGCAGAACCAGTACTTGCACATGTAAATACAAAACTCATTAAGCAAAACAATGCAACATTGACTTATTCTTTATATGATGCCAAGTCTGTTCATTGCACAAATCTCAATGAACAGTCATGCATGACTATTATAAACAGCCAAATATATATACACATATATATATATATATATATATATATATATATATATATATATATATATATATACACTGTACAATTAACTCTACTGTAGTAAATATAACAATGAAACATGATAAACACATGGCACAGACCACATGTAGCACTGAATGCATCAGTTATATTCTTTGGGATTTTATAATGAGGAAACACAAACTTGAATGTCATGGTCCATAGTTATGGACTATATGCAGCATCTTAACCTGCGTATCTACATATTGTGCATGCGCCTGCCACTTGGGGCCCCTTACTACTTCTGCCAGCTGGCCACCAACACTGTCATCAGCCATTGTAGGACCTGTACTGAGAGCTGCAGTGACATCATGAGGCAGTTCACCACCAGTGTGATATATGAACATATTGTGCAAAATGCAACATGCAGTAAGCAGCAGTCATACTGAAGAGCACCACAGACTCTTCCAGATTACAAAAACAGGTTTAAGCAGGCTAAACTTTCTCTGAATGACAATGTGTGTATGTGATAGGGAGGTGTTATACCTTTCTTCTGCAGCTCCTGTTAGATTCCTCACAGGGATAATGAACCAGTGTTCCAGATAAAACACAAGAAAATAAAAAAGAGGGGAAGAGACACAAAAAATGAAGGCTGGTTTAGTAATAAGCAATATGTTTTACTAAGAATAACTACTTAGATGATTAAAATTAGAATTTCCTCTTGACCATGTGGTATCCTACCATGCAGAAAATAGTGTTAGAGTCAGCGTATGTGACAGATATTGAATCAGAGCACTACCAGGATGCCAGGCAAACACACTGAGGATGCACCACCATCCATCACATACTGCCTGACAGTTGATGGAATAATAGCCCTTCCTACTGCAGTAATGTTCCTGATGGGGCCCTAATGGCAACATGGATATAATATATCACATCAAGCCCCTTAGGGAAATTTGCCACACTATAAAACACAGGCACACTTTAGGCTCAGTCCTAAGGTAAGACTGGGAAATCGATGTACTGATCCACACATGCCAAAAGTATATTGAGGAGCTGCTGAAGTATTCTGGAGGCAGAAACCTGAAAAGTACCCAAAATGTCCTCTGTTTCTGGAAGGTCCCTCTGATAAGTATAGTGAAGGCTATACATGTCTTAGCATCCACAGGGATTGGAAGGCCACATAGTCCCCCAGTTCACACCTGTGGTCCATAATACTCACTAAAGCCCCTGAAATGTCCTTGCCCATTCTAAACCTATCATGAATTTCCTGATTATAAAAATTGTAAACAGTCATTCTTTGCTTATATCTTCAGCTTATCATCTTCATCTTACATCTTCATCTTCTTATATCTTCATCTGAGTCACGTCTAAGGTTAACAAGAACAATATGGTAACTAAACAGCTGCTATTTCCTAATCTCTTAATCTTAACAGTGAAGGGGTTTGGTGGTGAGCATTTATTTAGTATTTATCATTGGATAATGAGTATTGAGTGTGTTCTTCTAATGTGAACTACCACGTACATGCCATAAATGTTATTTTCTTTCCTCTGTTATTCTCTGATACCACTGTATCTGTTATTTGCACTGCATTTCTCTCATGAGCTGACATTTGTAATTTCGCATAGTGTTGTCCTAAACGACAATAAAGTGTCTTTGAATCTTTGACTCTTTGAACCTTCTTGGCTGGCCAGCACCACTAGGTGCAAGTGATTCTGGTTTGACTAAGATGATCAACTGTCATGGGGAAACAACCACACTAGCTAGAAAGGTTGCAATTCTGGCTTTCATAACACATATATGGTCAGACAGACCATGTATGTTATAACACAACTATGGTCACAACATGACTATGAATCACTAACAGATAGGAATGGAGCATATTAGCATAAGAAGTTCTACATCATATCTCATTACAATCTCATTAATCACCCATTTTCCTGAGTTTATTTGAGTCTGCAGCAACTGAGTGCAAGTAGCCTCTATGAATCATACCTTGGCTGACCAACATGCAGACAGCACAGAGTGCAGATGTCACATGTACACATGTTGACTTACAAAGACAGTCAGTATTATGATTTTATGGATATTTCTAGAAATTACAATCCAAAAGCAACATTTCCAAAGCAGGCCTTTGAGTATATGCAAACTATTGTAGAGATAAAGGCATTTAATTACGATGTACACATTTTACAAGACTGGTTATTAGCTGCATATATCTCTTCCATTTAAGATAATTTAAAAGATACACATAATGAGTTTAGAATATCTGTTTTGTCTTCTAAATGTATTTCTTATTAGGATCTAATTGCTTTTATTTTCTCTTTCATTGCTCTAAAACACAATCTTTCCTCTAATCTTGTGTGAAAACTCAGAAATATTTTGATACATTTCTGTGATGGTTTCCCCTAAATAAAATATTGTTCACATCTCTAGATATGTGTTGATAACTAGAACCTAACCCATATTATTATGTTGTTTTGCAAGCATTTGTCTGCTTCGTAAACATGCAACATATTCTACATTGTTTTGCATACCAGGCAAGCTGGCTGCTTCTGGTGAAAAGCAGTTGCTCACGAGAAAGGAATTTAGACAAGGGCCAACAGTCTTTTTAGTTGTCGCAGATCTTTGACTTTTATATGCAGATCTATAAACATATATACAGAAATACAAAGCCCCTAGGCAACAAATCCATATTCACCATATAGTGTTAAATTACCTGTTACCTTTTCCAAATCAGTTTAGTTTGTAAGCAAGATATGACAGTTTTAAATGTAATCTGTATGACAAAGTTATTCTTGCATGGCTATGCTCTTAAACTAAGAGTGATTGTTACAACTTGGGATATACAATTCAGATTTCTAAGTCTCCTGAAATGTCATATTGTGGGAACAATGGCATGTGCATCTCAAAAACAAAATGGAAGCAGAACTTAAAGTAATTCAAATGCATATCCATAAACAAGACATTAATGCAAAAGTGCATTTTATATGGAATACAGACTTCAGCCTTAACACTGTAGCTGGCAGCAGTTCAAGCCCCATCTACTCAAAACCCAAGAACCTGAAGCCATTGGCTTGAGCAGCTGTTTCCCTGTCCATGCACCTGGTCAAGCAGCTGCTTGGACTTAAATATGAGTTCAAGGATGCAGCTGCCACAGTAGTGAGACACCATCAAGGTCTCATCTTGAAACTGGTAAGCAAGGGAGGGAAACAGGGAGAGGGCTTTATATTTAGTGAGGAAGGAGAGATTTTATGTTTAGGGAGTGATAAGGAGTTGGCTCAGAGTTATGGATAAGGAGAGTCTGGGAGTTGACTCAGAAAGTTACAGTTAAGGTACAAAGGGGATATGGCTCAGAGTTAGTCTTAGGGAGCAAAGAGGGCTTGTTTTCAGGGTTAAACTCGGGGTTCTTGGAGGGATAGCTTAGTGGTGGTGCAAATGATTTAATGCAGTGGGAGTTACTTACTGGAGTATTGTATTATTAATTTTTTATCATTAGTTTATGGAGCTTTCCTCCTTGGGTCTCCATTGAAAACAGGTTCTTGGCCCAGTCACACACTACCCAGTTAATAAATGTCAATAAATAAATAAATATTTTTTGACGCTTGCCAAGACATGTGAGTGGCAGCAGGTAAGTGTATTGAGGGCTGATGGTACATCTGCACTTGTAATAGGCCTTTATGAGTTTCACCAAATTCCCAGCTTATTGGCACAGTAGAGCTAATGCTGTTTTTCTAGAGCATTCTTGGTTATACATTATTCAAGTTTAGTTATTGTAGACAAAAAATGCCCCTTCCCTTATTAGAATTAATAGACTTGGGTGAAAAAACACTTAAAACTAAAATCATGTTAGTAACTACACTTATAAAGAGATGTATATCAATGGGAAAGCATATGTTCCTCCTCCTAAGATAATTATTAGAGATTGTTTAATACTTAATAAGTATGGCCAGTTTATGGAATACCCTGTTTAATAATTAAGCATGATCAGTTTATGGAATATAATTTGGCTAAATAATCTTTTTTTCTCCTTTATTATTTATTTGATTAGACTTGAGTGTTTTTGTTAATTTTATCTTTTTAGCTCTCATTATTTATTTTCATTTCTTTCTTATTTATATACGATTATCATACTGATTCCTGTTTTTTGCATTATATTACCACATGTATTGATTATGTTAAAATTACTATAGTGTAGGATGATTCTGAGTCATAATTAACCAGGAAAAGTAGTTGTTAATTAAATAAAATTAATAATTGTTGTAGCCACCTGTTACTTAGGTGCAATATGCTTTAAAATTATTTTATATTTGTTGGGTGCATTGCAAAGTTGCTTACAGTTGTTATTGTTAAATAAGATGAGAAGCTACTACATATGGGAATAACAATTACATCCTAATAAATGCTGTATAATTTCACCCAGGTCGATTCCAAGAAGCTTGATTTGGAATACACTTGAAGGTGCCAGTAATAATAGATGATCCTCCCATACAATATAATATGCATGTTTTACCAGACATTTTCCTAACAAAATATTTAAATGTCCTCTGATAGTTTGTTTTTTACTTCTTTGTTGACTGGATTTGCCTGCTGGATATAATTGTCCCATTTTAGGGGTAACCTAAGAGCACTTCCTGGTTAAATGATTTACTAACAGTCACAATGTAGGCAAATGAAAGCAGAAATAATAAAACACTGAATCACAAGCCCTGAATATAAGAAGCACCACATTAACAGCTCAGAACTATAGTCTTCTGCCTAATTGCCAGATAAATATCATTGCAGCTGCAGTCATGTAGTTCACATCTGTATAACAATCTTTCAGCTTCTTTAATTGTCCATCATCTAATTGCAGTACTCTGCAATAAAATGTATTTTTTCTTGGTATATTTAATTTTTATCTGATAGGCCTACTTTATTTTTGGGAGGACATATAAGGGAGAACTCAGAAACCTTTCTGAAGTACAAGTGCTTAAACAAGATCGCTTTTCTAAATCTGATCTGACAATTTGTTAACAGTCAGTGAATAAAGGAAGTATTTTCCTTTCCTTACAGCACAGCAACCTCAGATCTGGTGATACATAATAAAAGAAGATATGATGGTACAGTCGTTCACATGCAGAATGCTGATTTTTGTCCCTCATATGAAGGTTCTTTAACAGCACTACTCACACTGATGTACGTATACTTTTGAGAAGTATTTTATGAAAACTTGATTTAAGAATATGTGCATTCAAAATGTTGCATTATTTTCTGAAACATGGATTGAAGAATATATACATTCAAAATTTTGCATTCAGAAAAAATGTTCCTAAGTCAAGTATGGTTTCATCTGCTGAAGTAACATTATTCTGTAAACTTGTTAGTTATCAGAAGCTCCATTCTTATATTTAAATTCTACTTTATGTATCACATCTCCACTGCGTTATGCCATTGAACATCTTTTACACCTTTTCTTCTCTATTCTGTTTTATTCTCACACTAGCTTGGACATAAGTCATCTTTCAACATAATATAAACCAATACCTCCTTTGATGAAGTGACAGGGGTTGTGGGGCCCAAATCTGCATTGTTGCCACCCAAATATATATTAAGATCTTATGGCAAATGTGGACTCCTGCATGGATAATAATCAGCACCTATCATTCACAAATAAACTGTACACTTTAAGCTCCAGAACAGGCATATAATCACTGCCTCCACGAGATTTTACCCACCTGAGTTTTAACCAGAGCCTTCCGGTGCCAACTTACTAACACTGAGGGAGAATTAACCAAACTATATTTCATACACATTCCCTCTCACAATTTGTCTTTTTTAATTTATTTGAATGTTTTGGGATTATAAGCCATGAGGAGACTGGATCCATTCCTAAGTCAGGGCACAATTAAAGTTGATGAGATTAGTGTTGGTTCAGTCTCTGATGCTTGTCAAGAGTGATCTTCTTGTTTCTCGCACTATTACCCAGAATTCTGCAGGTCATATGGGGTTGCATGTAATGGTAGCATATTTAATTATAACTGTAAATTATTTTTTATGAGTCCTTTTGCTCTTACAACTATTGGAACTTCCTGGGTATCTTTCTTCCACATAACTCTCATTTCTTCTTGCAAATCCTGGTATTTTTTTGACTTTCTGTCTCTCCTTACATAAAACACTATAATTGCTGGGTGTAGGAATTGTAATGATTAATGCTATTTTTATCTTTTTTTCCTAGGACTATTATATCGGGTTTTCTTGCATGTGTTTTTGAATTGCTGGAAGACCTGGATCCAGAACTAGGTGACCTAGGCAGTTGCCTAGGGCCTACTGACTGGGGAGGCCACTACAAAATTTTAATTTCACAGAGTGCATCCTTAGTAGCATCTGTGCATGCATTTTTAGTATGTTGTATGCACATTTAAACATTGGAGCAGAGTGCACAGGATTTTTATGGAGGATGAAAGAGATAAGCATGGATTTTTTTATTGTGGATAACTGAAATTCCAGATGAAGTGAACACAATGTGCTTGTGTGTGTGTGTGTGTGTGTGTGTGTGTGTGTGTGTGTGTGTGTGTGTGTAATGCCCCAGTTAGGGGACAGGTTGTTTAACTTATTCAGGCTCAACCCCTGCACCTTGATTACAGGAGAGCCTGAATTCTCTACACCAACTTCCAAATTGTCATCAGAGGATGCACTTTAAAGACTGTTGAGTTTCTGTACATTTCCAAAACATTTTGAGTTTCTGTGCATTTTCAAGGCATGTTGAATTTTAAGGGAAGAGAAATTTACTGTTGCTCATGCTAAGTCTGTTTTCAATGTGTAACTGTTTTGTTTAGCACACGGCCATCATCAGTGTTTAATTTTTTTAAATGTAACATGGGCAATTTATTCTTCATTGGCAGGAGGCACTAAATATGCACATGAAACAATGAAATGTAAAGTTGTTTGCCAGCAACAACCTCTTCATTATTATAAATCTCTTTAATGTGGAATTATTCAGAGGACTTTTACTTGTGCAGTGATTGAGTATATTGACTGATACTGGTAGATTGTACTGACAGAAGTCTGAGTGGTCTTTTCTGGTTGAAATGTTCAGGAATGGGTAGTTTTGTCTTTATTGGTTCATACGTTTTGTTTCATTAATTACTGGAAAAATGTTCAGACGTACAAATTTAAAAGACACTAACAACTGGTGCTGTATTATACTAGGAATATAATTTAATACAATCAGGATTGTGAATAACAAAATGCATGCATGTGTGAATGGCCCAAAAATATACGTGCAAGGGATGTATGATTTGAAAATAGCCCAAAGATAAATTGCATTTTCTTTGAATGTAGGTTTCAATCCCATTTCAATGAATCTGAGTTTCAAAGGCAGATAAGCTTACTGTTCATCCTAAATCTGTTTTCATTGTGCGACTGTATTCTTTTGTTTAGTAAATGGCTATCACTGTTTGTACTAGAAACTTTGAAATAAAAGTTTTAAATATCTGTAATCATTGTACTAGTAAAGAAGAAAATAGTCTGCACACTGACAGGTTTGAACAGTGTTTGTGTTAACTGGGGAGAAGTGGCCAAGTAGTCAGAGAGTGGAATGGCTAGGACGAGTGCAGCCAGGTGGTATGTTAACTGGGGAGAAGTGGCCAAGTAGTCAGAGAGTGGAATGGCTAGGACGAGTGCAGCCAGGTGGTATGTTAACTGGGGAGAAGTGGCCAAGTTGTCAGGGAGTGGAATGGCTAGGACGAGTGCAGCCAGGTGGTATGTTAACTGGGGAGAAGTGGCCAAGTAGTCAGAGAGTGGAATGGCTAGGACGAGTGCAGCCAGGTGGTATGTTAACTGGGGAGAAGTGGCCAAGTAGTCAGAGAGTGGAATGGCTAGGACGAGTGCAGCCAGGTGGTATGTTAACTGGGGAGAAGTGGCCAAGTAGTCAGAGAGTGGAATGGCCAGGACGAGTGCAGCCAGGTGGTATGTTAACTGGGGAGAAGTGGCCAAGTAGTCAGAGAGTGGAATGGCTAGGACGAGTGCAGCCAGGTGGTATGTTAACTGGGGAGAAGTGGCCAAGTAGTCAGAGAGTGGAATGGCTAGGACGAGTGCAGCCAGGTGGGGAGGGTGCTGCTTTGGAGGTGGGCCCTGATCCATTACCCTGGCTAGGACCCATTTGATGATGATCCAGCTTTGAATGTTGGCATGTGATCTGAACCTCATTGTTGATAATGTTCTAAACACAATGGCTGTGCCCCTGTACTAATCCTGACTAACCTAAATTCTTGATCCCTGATGAAATTCCACATCCTTAGAACCTCAAGTCAAAAAAAAAAAAAGCCTCTTCTTCTTACTTTCCTGCATCCTCTTTCACTATACATTATAATAACATTCTATCTATGTCACATATAACAATACTTGTTGTGTATTTTTCTAAGTGCTGCCTTTTTAAAATTCATAACTGTCTCCATTTCTAATGTATTTTAAACATATATTACATATGTATTTCTTTATGTAATTTCATTTTATTTGCATTTTATTTGCATGTTATTTCCATTTTTATTTTTCATTTCCTTTAAATGTTGTAGCTTATCTCCCCGGGCCTCTACTGAAAATGGACATATATCCAGCTAGACTAGCCCGGTCAACAAATGTAAAATAAAATAAAATAAATAAAATAATGTTTTCTGGTTCATGTTTACAATGCTTATCAGCTACTTCTACATTGTAGTGTTTGGACAATCACCAGTGTAAGGTCTTACCACATTATCATGCCTTTCAGTGTACAGACCATCAGACATGAGTGTATCAAACCCAGAAATGAGACGTGCAAGTGTTTCTAGACTTTGTAAATCAGTATGCATGTAGCCAACTACCTTGGGGCCTCGTTATTAACCTATCTTCTTTTGGTTGACATTTTCCTGTTCTTTACCATTTCTGCATCAAAACTTGTTCAGCATATGTTTGTTTTAGAAGTTCCCTATACTTTCCACTATATATGTGGACTTCCCAATTTCCTTTCCTTTTTTTCTGGTCCTTCTCTCTATATTTTTTCTTTTTCTTTCTTTTTTTTTGGTGCTTTCAGTTGCTGTCTGATTTATGTCTACTTCTGGTTTGATTTCTGTTCCCAATCCTTTCTGGAATACTTCTGCTAAACTAAACAAGTGTATCATATTCTTCCCTTCATGCTTTAAAACATTCACTATGCTTGGATCTGATGAGCTCAACAAATATAAATGCAGTTCCATGATTGTAGAGCAATACATTGAGTCAGTTTTGAGGAGGCCTGTACTTCTTTCAGATCTGGGATATATAATCTTGGTCTGGATACTTTATTATATATCATTCGATAGGTATACAGCATTTTTCTTGTTTTCGTATGCAACCGATTCAATGCTGTATGAGGCCAGTCAATTGTACCAAAGCTGTAAGTTAGAACAGGAAGTGCAAATTAATTTATAGCCTGGACATTACTCCTACGTGGCTAGATAGTTTTAAATAGCAGCTTTAGTCTTCTGAAGAATTCCTTACTAAGCTTTGTTCTCATTTGTCACGTTTTATTGCCATCCTTCCATCTATTCACAAGTATTTATGCACTCTTTCTTGCTCAAGTTCCTTTGCATCACATTCCTTTCCCAGTTTTTTTTTTTGATGCAGCTTTCCTTTTAGAAATGTCGATTTTCACATGTATCATGACCAAATATAATTCTTCTATCAGCTGTGAAAATGTTGACAATTTATAGCTATTCTTCCAGCTACTCATCTGATGAACTATAACTTTAAATCATCCCAAAAATGCAGATGAAATGTTTTTGAGCAAGACTGGTTTCTAGGTTATGAGCTGGGACAGAGGATCTGAATTATCTAGGCATAGTTAACCCTTAAAAGTTTATTATGTCAGCTGCCATAAAAGCAGTTACTAGAAAATGGTAATCAAAGTCTAAACCAACTATATTTGAAGTACCGAACATTATAAATCATGATAATAATAATAATAATAAAAGAACTGGAAGAGGGACCTTAAAAAGATAAGGAACAAATTACATCGAAATAAAAAGAAATTGTTGGAGCAATACACACAGAATAATGTTCAGGAGGAGAAACAGTGAGGTTTAAGGAATGACAGGAATTCAGCAATTTCTGTTAGGCTGGGCTAATGATAGTTACAAAAAATGAAAAGGTATGTGATACATAATGCATGATGTAAATGGAAAAAAATGTTAATATGGTTTCTATGTCTTTCTTGTTAATGCATGTTTGCCTATGTCTTAAAACATGATGTAATAAAGGTGTTAAAAAATATGGGTTTCTGGGAGTTAAGCCATAACAATAGCCTAATCTATTAAATAAACAGCTTAACGGGTTATGGATGAGCCAGAACAGCAGCGGTGACAATGAATCGTCCTGATATATCACCATTTGAACTGTTATTCCAGGGATAATCATTTTTTCTTTATCGTGGCTCAGTTGCAAAGTGGTTTGCCACTGCTTCATAGTTATTGCAATGTAACTGATGAATGCAAGGTGTATCTTATGCATCTATAAACATTGCATTATCCATGAATGTGGGAAGCTGTTGAATGCTTTTTGTATTCATTTGCATATTTAGATTTGTCCCCTTTTTTCAGCTTTTTATTATGTCTTTGCTTTACAATATTAATTTTATTTATTTATATGAATTTGTTACTGAGGGTAGAGGACTGACCACAAATGACCAACTTCAGTCTCAGCTCAGGAAAAAGTACAGCCATAAAATCCATGTATACAATACAGATAGAATGTCAATACAATGCAATGTGTTCAACAAGGTCAGAGTAATGCATCAATAAGGAAAGTATAGTTACGCATCCTGTATGAGAAATTATTTGCAATATACAACTTACTGACGTTAAAATGAGTGTATGCATTATGGAAAAGTTATATATACTATATACAAGAGAGTCATATCTTAAAGGAAAACTCCACCTTCTCCTAGAGTTTAACTCAACTCTTAGGTTGCTTTTCATAGGTTTGTAGGTTCATAGGCAGGTACTAGGCTATCTGCCCTAGGGCATTTATAAGCCTAGCCAGAATGTGTTGGCTTTCGCCTCCCTTTTAGACTAGATTCCTAAGCTTCTGTCCAGCAAGGCCATAGAAGTGATCACAGGAGCAAATTTATAGGTTCATAGGTAGGTACTAGGCTCCCTAAAATATGATTCCAGTACTGTGTAGGTACCTGAAACCTGCTTGTACTTTATAAAACGTTCATTTCCCCACTTTGGTGTCAAAGGAAGGGAAAGACCACCCACTTTTTTTAAGTTTAACTCCTCATACAAGTTGCAGAAGAATTTGTTTATATCTGCATGACATACCACAGACAGAGAAATTTGTAGTCAGGAGTTCAGGCTGCTATAAACAAGACAGGGAAGTATGAAACTGTTTGCCACTGTCTTTATTGCAGAGAGGAAGAAAACTTTTACTGATTCACTGCTACTTACAATGTAGCCATGCCTTTCATAGCAAAACACAGCAGTTAGATCAGTCAATGGTTCAAAGGTAGTTGTCACCTCTTTTGGCAAATTTACATAAGCAGCATCATAGTATTGAACCGTTAAGCTTTAAACTTTAAATGTTTGCTGTTTATACTACTTTACATTTTAAGATGATTGAATATAGTATCAAAGATGTCTGTGACATTTAGAGAAAAGTCTGAAAATATTTTTTCTTCTAATTCTTGTAAAGTATCAGCACATTTACCAACGTGTAGGTAGAGGGGCTGTCAATTCATCTAGGACTACAAAAAGATATTTTGAACAAAGGGCTGCAATTTAGCCACTGTTTTGGTTGCAGCTGTATAATTCCTTAGTATACTATAAAAAAATCCCTAAGACAGACACAAATGAGGGCCATTCATGAAAAAAAGAAGCAGTCCTGTTACAGACATTATATAAGATGACAGTGACTGACACTATTGTGATTATATGTAAATTGAATGAGAATACACCAATACTTCCTTATGTCTAGCATGACTGATATAAATCAGACTTGAAATGGATTATGGGAAAGAGAAAGACTTGAAGAAAAATAAGATCACATTGATATAGCAAGCCCCATTGACAGACATTTTGCAAAAACATATTACAATTCTATGAAAAGAGTGATTTTGAGATATTAAAATAACCCAGAAAACAGAGATAAAGTGAAAAAAATAGATTTTTTTGTTCTATGGCAGAATTTTCCATTAAGGTAAGTCTGATATATAGTTAAAAAGATATAGAGAGTAAGGACGTCATTAGACTGTGACAGAATATGGTGTGCTTATGTAATTTAGCCAAAGGTGTAAGATTGCCATTTATTAAATTCCACAAGGGGCGACTCTTACAGTTTGGGGGCCAGGAAAAGAGAAGCAGTGATCTGTGCAGTGAATCTTGTTTTTTTGGTGTGAGTAGTAAGGAAGTTGAATTGTCATGATTTCTGAGATGGTAAGGGGGAGGAGTTGCATTAGTTTAGTTGTTGGGGTGGGGGTGGGGGCTAGTTGGCTGTATGTAAGCCTGAATAACTTTGATGCCTAATAGGAAATATTGACTGAGAACCAGTTTGCTCTTTGTTGGGTATTACATCAGTGTTCATGCTGAAGGGACAGAGTGATGATCCTGCAGATTTTATTGGTGATTGATTGTATGTACATGGCATTTTCTTTGAAGCAGATACCACCAAGGGTAGGCCATACTTCAATTAAGACAGGAGGATGCCTTTACCAATGTATGGTCTGAATACTTTGGATAGAAATGGGAAGTTCTATGGTCCAGTATAGCAGGAAATTAAGCTTTCTCATGTTTTTATCAAGATGATGAGTGAAGCTTTGAGCGTGGTCTAGATATAGACCCATACACTTGAAAGTGCTAGCATTTTCCAAGGCAGAGATGTTATGATCAACCATTTGTAGCTGAGATTATTTCTTATGGAGCTTGTCTTTTACAAAAAGTTATTTTCTGTTGGGGATGATTGCATTAAGTGTTAGGTTTTTGTCTTAAATCCATTGTATAAGGAAGATAAATCAACCTAAAGTTATTTTTAAAGTGCCACAATAGACTGATTTGACAGGGATAAAACCATGGGATTTGTATAAGGTAGCAGAGGAAGACAAGGGAGGTCAAGGGGAATTTATGGACAAAGATGGAGAATAAGAGGAAGGCAAGAACAAAACCTTTTCGGACACCTTTTACTGAAATTAAATGTCATGAAATTGTAGTTTTTAATATAAAAATGTTAATGTTTGTATTTAGCAGTTTTTCATTGACTTTTATTTTTAGCATATTCATTATTTACTCAGGATATTTTGATATAAGAAAATATATTTTGTATTATATACTTCTATATGTTCTATCTTGTTTTGTATTTATTAGGAATGGCACTTTAAAGGTTTATTGGCATAATTATGTAATCTAGGAGCCTTAACTGTGTTTAACAAGGCAGAATTTTAGTATAAAAGAATGGTAGAGGGATGGTAGAGAGATAGTTCTAGAACCATGCAACAGTATCTGGTCAAATTCATGTTACAAGTAGGGAGGTTAATTGAATTTTGTAATCAACTAAAGCAAATGCTTTTTAGAGATCAATAAAACAATGTCTGGCACCTGGCATTTAAATAGACCATCCTCTGTTTCTTATGACTTTCTTCTATTACCAGAGAAGAGCTATTTATATCTTTTTAGTGACAATAACCCCTGCCTGCATTTGCAGAACACAGCCACCAATCTGACTGCTAATTTGGTACCAAAAAGTCAATTATTGATACTCTTTTAATGAGCAACTAGTATCACAACATGGTTGCTGACAGCAAAGCAGTCTCTCTTTCCAAAAGAGAACATAGCAACAATAAAATCAATGCTATAAGAATAACTTTCACCAGAAAAAGACACTTGTTAAACAAAATAAATGAAAGCTCTTTATTTAAAAAAATGATCTAATTATATATATTCAATCACCATGTGTCCACAGTGGTAAGGAAAGCCTTCTACATGGCGCACTTCATAAAGAAGGACATCACATCCAAGACTATGGAGGTTATAATTCCACTGTACTCAACCCTTATCATATCACTAATTGAGTGCAATGCTCCCTACTGTATTATCTCACCAGACACCTGCAAGAAAATGGAGAGACCACAGAGGTTTCTAACCAAGAGAATCCATGGCCCCCCAAAACACGGACAGGGGTAGTCAGTGCTGATCAGAAAATCACTCTGCTAACAATGACCATCTACCTATGGTCAATTAAGGTACACATATTTCTACATGGCTAGGCTTGTAAAGGGCCTAGAGCCATTAGCCTAGTAACCTCCTATGAACCTATATAGGACAGTATTTCAGTTGCAAAGAAATAGGAAAATAAAATAATTCTATATGTGATAGAAAACTCTAATTGCATCTGTAGTTGTTAAGTACTTATAGTTGATGATTGACACACCTAGATGTAAATAAATTTGAACAAGTCTATAATCCAAGCATTTCAATGCAGCTTCCTCTACCAGCTAGGATTCATAAAGTCCAAATAATAGTTCCTGACAAATAAGGAAAAAAAGACGCATCAGTGCCTCTGCTGCAGTACAGTCCATAGAGGTTACAGATAATTCTAATGCAGGTAGAATCTGTCTGTCCTTTTAAAACAAGCTGCAAAATACTCAGACAGATCAGTCCCATGATGATGTAATGAATCATCTTAACAAAGAAATGAATAAACAACTATTAGCAATTTCATGTAGTTAAAAGGAAGTAGTTTTTGAATGAGAAAAATTGGGTAGATTATAAATGATGTATTATGTCTGCAACTGTGAGTGTGTCAGTATGGTTTGTGATATAAAATACTTGCAACTAGGATTCTGTCAGTGTGGTTTGTTCTCATTTATATAAATGTATGAAGTGTTATATTATCTCTGTGTTACTACTGGAGCTTTTCAACCCGGGCCTCCACTGAAAATGGAAATATATCCAGCTGGACTAGCCCGGTTAACAAATGTAAAATAAATAAAATAAATAGTTCTATATTCAATCTAATAAACAGAATGCACAAATGCAAAGTTTAGGTCCAAGAAAACACATAACATTTAACACTTCCTATATCCTTAAAATTAACAGAGCACCTGACTGAAACTCAGTGTATAAAAGCTAATGCATCAGCTCCCTTAATTGAAATGCCCTGCTAGACATGTTGCACCAGGATCACAAGTCCATTTATGAAGCAGTACACATTTCTTGTTAAGCTGCCAAGCTGGGCTGTGTGCAAGTCTGGAGAAGAGAAACAGCAGGTACTGTACTAATCAAACTATCTCCTTTTCTCCATGTTTGCTTCATAGAATACACACTAAAGTGATGAAGGTGGTGCAGTTTATCCATCCATCCATCCATCCATCCATCCATCCATCCATCCATCCATCCATCCATCCAATTCTGTGAGTGATAAGTAACTCCTACAGTGACCCAATGAACAGCTGCTGCATCCACAAAGTGTAGTAGGTCAGTGGGAAAGGAAAGTAAATTGCAATCCTTTCTTCTGTATCATGAGACATTCACACATATGCACACAGACACACACATGCACCATCAGACAATTTACAGTCACCAATATAATATACCTTGCACATGTCAGTAGGTTGTGAGAATAAACCAGAGTATGGAGGAAAAGAAAAAATCACTCAGGGAAGATATGCAGCCTCCTAGTATAAGGCATCCCAGCCAAGAATAGAGCAGGTAAACCTCCTGATACAAGGTGACAATACTACTCCATGTGCCACTCTGTCACCCAGTCCCCTATGTAGGGTTTGCATGATTGAATACATTTTTAACTTGTGATGTTTCAGGCAGTATGTGTGTGTTGTCATTATTGGTGTCCTAATTACCAAAGCTTTTGGTGTGTGTGTGTGTGTGTGTGTGTGTGTGTGTCTTTTGTTGATTGAGCTATGATACCTTGGGTCCTGATTACCTGTCCTTAGATCACTTGTTCTATAATGTCCCAAACATTTGTCTATATTTGTTTTGTGTTACATTTGGTAATATTTGTTCATTCTTCTTTAACTACTTTAAAGTATATGCATGCCTGATATCCTATTTTCACAGTGGACATTTTTCACCATAATATCAGTATCATCTCTCTAAATCTAGCAAGCCTGACAGTACAAATGGATAAAGTGATGATGGTGACCCAGGTACTCTGAACTGGGGTGGGGTGAGCAGGCTGAGCAGAATACTGCTGGAGTCCTGATGGATGCTGGAATTCAAAGACATTACTCCAGGTTGGGGGGGACAGAACAATAGCTGCCAGTCCCTATTGGTGTAAGGACAAGACACAAGCTACAGCTACCCATCTTTGCTCACCCACCATGAAAATAGTTGTCACTGGCACAAATCCTGGTCCCCCTCAGAATGACAGAACAACCCCAGAAACTCAACTATCATCCTCAGGGAATGACTAAATTAATTAACTGCAATGTTGAACACTGAGCCTGTTGGAATGAATGGACTAAATGAATGATCTGTGGTAGAGGCCATTACACAGAAAGTGTAATGGCCTTTCTCCTCTAAGTCTTCTTGTAATCTAATACACTGCCAAAACGTAGAATGAACATGTGTGAAACTGGAAGGAAATTAACATGCTTAATAATACAGTAGCTTGACTGCTTTTCTTACCTTAAAAATAGTTTGGTAGTTTATAAGTTGTCATTTAGTGATTGGGATCACTTATAAACAACACGGGGATGCTACATTGCTTTTACCCAGTGTGCCAAATTCTATACTTCTCAATGTGCAAATATCAAAAATATGTACAAAGTCTCTTAGAAATTAGGTAAATCTGACCAAATATCTAGACAGCTAACTAGAATGAAATTTGACATTTGCATACCATATATTATAACTCCTCCAGTTCCCAGACAGACTTTGGGATACCACCACTCAAAAACACAAGTTTATAAAGTTATCTAGCAGTTAGGATAGAAGGCTAAAGTTCTCAGTTGTTAACAAGCTGCTTTATATAATCCAGAGCACAGAATTTGTTTTTCTCATTTTAGCAGACAGGGTTCTTGGATTATTCATGAAAAGGGAAGTTTTTATTCAGTGACCTTATCTGATTACCAAATGAGTAAATGCAATAAATAAAGAGGATTATGTGTCAGACTGGGACTAAACTGCTGGAAATTAATAGAGCAGAAGAAATATTTGCGAGTGTTGTAGAAGGAAGGCGTAGTTTGGAGGCCATTTTGAATTGCCTGTTAGACACATACTTGATGACGTTAAGGATCATTGCTCACAGTGATGTGGAGTGTTTGCATGAGCAATTGGAAGTCAATGCACCAGCCCAATAACACATGTGTGGTTCATAACAAGACACCTGAAAGAGTGAAGCAGTTGACGCATTTGGACCATCAATTAATTAACAGGGAAGATAAGGCAAGATAATGCAGTTTTGGGCTGTATGGAGGTTTGTAAGACATATTAAAAAAAAATAACTTGTTGGAATATATGAAAAAGATGACAGAATGAATGTTTCTTCTGAAGGGCTCAATGGATATAGCACGTATGCATTTGCCTTTAGTAGAGACTGGAGTTAAATATGGCAAACTGCTGGAAATTTTGCCTGAAGTATTGACATTTTACAAAACAAAAGCAAGTATTGTGGAAGACAATGACAACCAGGGAGAAATCTGTCTTTGGAAGGCAGATCTTTTGTTAGCTGAGTATGATTATTCTGAAGTAATGTTAAGAAATATATATCATTTATATTTTGTGACTGTAATGCATGAATATAAATTAACATTTTGAATTTTCTT
The DNA here is from genome assembly GCF_019279795.1 of Protopterus annectens. Lineage (NCBI taxonomy): Eukaryota > Metazoa > Chordata > Ceratodontiformes > Protopteridae > Protopterus > Protopterus annectens. The sequence continues at coordinate 1,243,345,438 of NC_056733.1, read as the reverse complement.
TTTGGGAGGTTAGTACAGTGCTGACCTCTGTTAGGCCACATGCTGCCATAAAATAACTACTTGTAAGAATTCATCAAATGTATTCAGAACAAAGTGATAAGGAGATGGTTGAGCCAAAAGAAGGAAAAATTTAAAAGAAAATGGAATATGACTGGGAGGAGAAGTTAGATTCAATGTATACATGTGTATGTGCCTGTTTGCCTGTACCTTGATGATGTTTTTTCAAATGCAAATGTTAGGATGCATCTTTTTTTCTTTACATGAATAAAAGCCATAGGTAGTTTACTTATTGCTATTTACCTATTACTAAAGTATATCAAGGAATGTTATAATTAAAATATGTGGTATAAAATATGGATAATGACAAATTGAAGGCAAGATAATGAATAATAGGCAAAGGGACAAGGTGGTGAAATAGTTTAGGGTGGATGAAAAACACAGCAATTCAAAATGTGCCCAGAGGACTTTTTTAGAGGGACCAAGTATTTTCTGTATATTGTTTGGAAAAAAAATATGTTCAGTTTAACTTACATGGTCCCATATGTTATCAGTTTTGCCTACAATAACTGGACTTAAATGGAGAGTATATACAGCATTCCATTTCTTGGGAAGCATTTCCTTTTGAGTGGTTCCAGTTTGTACTGATTCCTCCTGTGCCAAATATGGCATATGTTGATGTTTATCATCTTTGATGAAAATACATATTGCAAACATTTATATTAGAGAGGCTTACACTGCTTTGTTAACCACATGAAATGTTTAATGGTGATCTATTTTGGAACACTTTGACCTCTCTTGTAGATGCTGATGGATAGCAGTGAAAATGATTTGTTCAAAGTGCGGACATAATTAGGACTTCTGGAATTTTAGATTTATGAGGTTGAATGTGAATGGAAATGAGATGAAAGGAATGCATGCACATTTTTCAATATGTGCTGATTGCAGGACTGAGTTGTAACCTAACAATAACCACAAATTATAGGTACAAGAGCTGCACAATTTGCTGTAGAAGATTATAGTTTTTCAACAGCAGGATATAAGGTGAGAAGCAGCATGGGGAGTCTAGAATGGGTATGCAGTACATGTTATCATGGGGTAATATTAGGGGCATAACTGTCTGGGGAGAGAGGGATCGATTAGTATGGTTTAGATAGAACTGCAGACATATGTAAGACAAGCGCCCCAGTTATGAAATGGACATAAAGAAAATGAGATTTATGAAGAAGCTACATGGTGCTAATGGGGAAAGAAATGGAAGATATGGATATGGAAGAAATGAAACACATTGATTTTACATTTAAGAATAAAGATAATTTAAAATTCAGCTTTGTAATTGTTTTTTTAAGTCTTAGTTTGAAACGTTTGAGTTATACTTGATATTAACTTTGATGTATACCTAAACTATGCCATAAGAATAATAAATGATGTTTTGAAATGATAAGCACTGTTGTAAAAATAATAAATGCTGTTACAATTAATTAATTATTTCTGAATCATTGAAACTAAATAGATTAGACTGAATGGACAGAAAGTGTTTTAAAGTATTTGCAAGTATAGTTTTGTGTGACTTTAACAGCAATAATTTATCTTTATTATTAGAAAAACTTCTCTCGTTATGCAGAGATTTGGTAATTCTTCTGCTCTGTCTGAAAGATCTTTAGGGTTTTTTCATTTTTTTCTGTTGATAAATTATAAAACAAACATCCTACCTTTTCAAATAGCCTATGTGATCCTTGTAGAACATATTTTCCAAATTCTGAATGGTCTTGTTTAATATTGGAAAATGAATGTACCTTTTTCATCAAGTTTGTCAACAGTGTAAATAATATATCAACATCAATTTCCCCTGAAAATTGAAATTATCAGTATCAATCTGGGAGACAATTTCAAATCAGAATATAGTTTGCATATATTGTCAGGTATAAAAGAAGCAATATTATCATCTCTACATATATTCAAATGAGCATCAGTGTTATCTCTTTCTTTGCCTCTTTAAATATATATGAAACATTACATTTCCTTCCAACAAATCATGTAGAAACCAGATAACCCTGTAAATTTGCTATAGATATTGGGACATATTTCAGTTTCTTTTTTAAGGACAGACATATTTACTCTTGTAATATAAAAGACAGTTTGGTTAGCAACAAAACAGTTTATATTTTTACTGACAAGTCTGAAATGGGAACAGTTAGTTCATCACCAAGCAAAATTATTATTCCTAACTAGTAAACTCAAAGACTGCATGTAAAATGTGTTTTTTCAAGCTGTATATGGTTTTCACACACACACACACACACACACACACACACACACACACACACACACACACCAACACTCCACAGGTCCTGCACAGAAATGACATCAAAAGATCCTGCTCTCATACTTGTCTGTGTTCTTTGTTCATGCATGGATCAAACTACCTGTTATAAGCAAAGGTAGTGTGCTTGCACATTTCTGTATGAATGATTATTGAGCTGGGCTAGAACATGTGGCACTCATCTCTATCTCTTCTTGTTGAACACATTCACAAAAGAGCAAACCCTTCCTTTTAAATAATGTCTTGACTGAAACCAATACTCAAGACCAGCCACAAAATGTCAATGTGCTGCTTAGTAATGTCGAAGATAACACATGGAAGCGTTAGCTATATTATTTCACCAAAAAAGCTTCTTCTTGTTTTCAAGTTGCACATTAATGTTTTTTTTTTATCATCTTGTCATATTTATCAGAATTTCTTTGCAGTTTTTAACTTGTTGCAAAAAGTATCATTTTTTTGTAGTGATTTTAACACATTTGCATGCATGTCTCTTTCATTTCTTTCTGTTAGAATATGTAACCACTTCATGGTGCTATCATGGGCTGCTTATATCCAATGTTATTTTATATTGCTGTCTATGCAAACTGGATTTTGGATTTCCTAATTCCTCTTGAAATTTCCAGATCTACATACCCTTTTAAATTTCTAAATCCATGTTGTTATAAAAAGAAATATTTTTAGCACAGTGATTATTGCTTTTTTTTTTTTCTACAAAAATTCTAAATCTCTTGTTTGGCATAATGCTTAAGATATTTAACTTACAAACACAAGTTGCTAGGCTTAATTCTTACATGAGTTATCCTAGTACTAGTCTATGAACCTAATATACCTGGTCTTTTCAAATTAGACAAAAAAACACAACTTTGTCAGGCAGGCATGTTGGATATTTTCAATTGTCCCCATATTTGCTCTTCTGAGTCTTGTGACAGCAGAGTACGCCACATTTTTACATGACAGACATTAGCATGGACACTACAATGGCTCAGTCATTAGGATCTCTATTTCATAGCTCCAGCATCTGGTATTCAATCTTGAGCTCCATTTACTGTTTGAATGTACTTTGCATATTCCCCCTGCAGTGCATGCGTTCTCTTCAGGCAGTCCTAGTTTCCTTCCACATTACAAAGGTGTCTGAGGACCAATGTTTAACAAATATATGTATAACTAACTAATTAAATAATAAATACATTAATTAGTTAATTAAAATGAATAAGGAAGTAAATAAAGATAAATCTATAGCAGGAAATAAAAGAAAATAGTTGATATTCATATCAAATTAATTGTGCAGTTCCTTTTAGCACCTCTATAAGGACATAACATTAAGGAGCAAATGGGAAACGTATGTTTAGGGAGGGGAGTGCTATGGTTAGGGTTAGGGACCAGGTGTGAGATTTAGGGTTAGAGTTAGTATTCTGGCAGAGATATGCAGTTCAGTATGGTTGCGAAGTGGAAGGGCTAGGTAATTCATTAGGATCGGAATAGCGAGAGTTAGGTCACATGTCAATTAAAGTAAGTGGCAGTGAGCAAGTATTTGAAAAGCTATTAGAATGCAAACACTTGCAATAGAGCCAACATATTTGCTAAGATGTCAATTACCATGCAGAACAACACTTGTGGTTATGGAGTCACCATTCATTGAATAATCATTTGTTACTTGCCCTTTCATTTTCCTGAATATTTTACAGACAAATCCAGGTTTGTCATCCACGTTGTCCCTGTAAGATTCACACTCATTGTCTATTTTCAGTATCATTGTCACATTCCCTTTTTCCTCTTTTTCATTACACTCCATTACAAAAGTAGCTTTAATTAGTAGTTCACACCCTGATTCTTCTAAATCTTCTCACTTGTTGTCTTCTTTTCTTTTCTTTTACAATTGTTTCTAGGCAGACACATTCTAAAAATGTTCTTACTATTAGTTCACTCTCCAACATATAGTCCTTGTAATTGACTGCTAGCCAACTCAGTCATCCTATCTGACTCTTAATTATAGGATTTTTAATATATATTGTTCATTAATTTCTTTTTAATAAATGCTCATGCATATATTCTGCTAATTTGTTATCCTTAATATTTTCATATCCAAAAAGTTAATTTGGGTAACTTGAGAATTAGTTTTAATTGTTAATAGCCTCTGCATTGCTTTAAATAATAAAACAGTAATTATATCTTTCACCTTTCCAAATAAAAAAGCAAGTAATAAATAAAGTGAAAATATGATTTATTGTATGTATAGAAGGGAGAATTAAAATACAATTTTCTGCACACTTTGACAGAAATAGATTGCCATAAATGGGTGCCACTGCAGTACTTTGTGGTATTCCTATCTGCTTATAATAAGTCTGTTTTAACACCATTAAATTATTTAACAATGTGAACAGAATTTTAGTTAGCAATTTTAATTGCAAACTACTGACATAGCCTAATCTAGTAATACCTTTACAAAATATCCAACAACCAATTCAGTTGAAATAACTAAACAGAGAGAATGTATATCAATGTCAAAAATGTAATTATATGCAATTAGGTTCATAGGTTCATAGGTAGGTACTAGGCTATCGGCCCTGGGGCCTATACAAGCCCAGCCAAAAAGGTACCCTGGCTTTTGCCACCCAAGAAAATTATTTTCCTGTGCCACTGTCAAGCAGAGCCACAGAGGTGATCCCTGGGCTGAATTTCCTATTTCCCATCCAATCATCAAGATTTTTCTTGAAGAGTGCTAATGAGGAGCTTTATTTGATATAGATAGGTAGTTTATTCCAGAGTATGGGAAGTCTCTGGGACAGGAATCTATCCCCCCGGCATGTTCTGTTTATTGTGGTGACAAGGTTTAGGTCCCTAGAGTGTGTACCTCAGAGGGATTGGGATTTCTTTAAGTGGAGCATGTCCAACAGCTCTGGGTTTGACATAGCTTTGTATGTTAGGCAGAGATCACCTCTGAGTAGGCGATATGCGACGGAGTAAAGCTGGAGTTTTTTGAGACGGTCTGTGTAGGGCATCTGTTTGAGTCTGGTAATCCTCTTTGTGAGGTATTTCTGTGGCCTTTCCAGTTGTTGTAGATGTCTTGTGAGATACATACCAAAAGGGGCATTGTACTCGATAATAGGTCTAATGAGTGATGAGTAGAGGGGAGCAATGACCTCTTTTTTTCTGGATGAGAAACCTTTTGTGATGAGCTGTGCCACGTAGAAGGATTTCCAGACTACTGTGGCGATGTGATTATCAGAGGGGAGACTAGTGTCCACCTGTGTCCCAAGGTTTCTTATCACACTTTTGGTGGTAAGTATACTACCGCTTATGTTGTAGTTCATGGGTACAGTGTTTTTACCAAAGGGGATGACAATGCACTTTTTGGCATTGAGCTTGAGGCCATGGCTTTGACATCAGGCATCTGTCTCAGTGAGGCCCTTTTGTAGGATGTCCACATCATTAGGAGTTTCGATTATGGCTCCTAGTTTGCAGTCATCTGTGAACTTCATTAGCCAAAGACCTTCTGTGTTAGCCTGCACTTCAGAGAAGTAGATACCAAACAGGAGAGGACCCAGGACTGAACCCTGTGGTACTCCACTTGTCACTGGTCTGAAGTCGGATTTGGAGTCTGCTACTTTCACAGTGTGGGTTCTGTCAGTGAGCCATTTGGCAACCTATCTTGTGACATAGGGATTTATACCTAGTTTAGTGAGTTTATCTATAATTCCAGAGTGAGAGATAGTGTTGAAAGCCTTGGCAAGATCTAGATAGGCTTTGTGGACAACCTTACCCTTGTGTACGGCTTTGGTGACTGCTTCAAAGAAGTCTACCAGGTTTAGGAGACATGATCTGCCTTTTACAAACCCAAACTGGGTGGGGTCCAGAGTTTGGAGATTACCAATGTCTTTGTTTATAAGTTCCATGATGATACGTTCCATGGCTTTACAGACCAGGCTCGTCAGGCTAATGGGGCGGTAGTTCCCAGGGTCCGTGGTGGCTCCCCCCTTGTGGAGTGGGATAACTGTTGCTGTGCACCATTCAGCAGGCACAAAGCCTGAGGTGAGACTATGATTGAACATGATACTTAGGCGGGGTGCCAGTTCATTCTGTAGTTCATGTAGAATGCAACCTGGGATGCTGTCTGGTCCCATGGATGCTGTGTTCTTGGCTTTGGAAAGAGTGTTTTTTACCTGTGCAGCCATGATTACAGGAACTTTGCATTCTTCCAGTATAGAGATGGGCTCTTTAGGGGGTGAGAGAGGGGTAATGTTAGCACTGAACCTATCTGCCAGGATGTTGACAATATCAGTTGGGTCTGTATATTTAGTGCCATTGTGCTGTAACTCAGAGCAGATCTAAGAGTTGCCATCGAGATTCTTGACATAGCTATAGAATGCTTTGTGGTTGTCTTTAGAATCAGTGGCAATTTTGTTTTCGGAACTAGCTTTGGAGGATTTTATCAGGGATCACAGCTTCTTACTAAGGCTGACCAGGGAGCTCCTCCACTCATGGGATTTTACTCTCTTTTGCAACAGTTTCTTCCTTCTGTTGTACAGTTTGTTTATGGCAGGGGACCACCAGATTGGCTTCCTTTTTTTGGAGGATAGCATCTTGGTTCTCTTTGGGATAGCAGGATCCATGCACTCATGTAAGTGCTTATAAAGTGCAATTGTGTAGGATTCAGTAGTTGTAACTGTATTGTCCATCTGCATGGGTGTCATGAAGTTCACCACTTTTGTCTTAAGAAGCATGAAGTTGGCTTTGGAGAAATTTTTTACCATGGTTTCCTTAATCGGGGGTGGGGGCAGGATGTGGATATCTAGGGTAATTAGCTTATGGTCGGATCGGACCAATGAGGCATTGACTTCAGGTGTGGAACACCGGTCACTCATGTTGGTAATGACTAGATCTAGGATATTGTTGCCGCTGGTGGGGGTGTGGATAAGTTGATCCAGGGTATTGGGGTTTATGAATTCCAGAAAGCGGTGAGCGAAGGAGTTGGTACATGAGTAGTTTTCCTAGTTAATGGTGGGGTAGTTGAAATTGCCCATTATTAGGGTGTTTGGTTGAACCCTAATATTTCCAGTACATCAAGAAAAGAGGAGTGGGAATCCTGGAGCATGGTGGGGGATCTGTAGCAAGCTACAATTTGGATTGCAGTTTTGCCCAGAGTTAGTTGCACTTGGATGACCTCGGCTGCATTATGCTGAGCAACTAACCTGGAGGTGTGGCTATCCTTAATGAATATGGACACACCTCCGCCTTCGGTGTTCTGGTCCAGGTTTCATGGCCGAAAAGTGTGGTGTGAGTTATAGCCTGGTAGTGCAGGGGTGCTCTCTGGAGCCTTGAAACAGGTCTCAGTCACTGCACAGATATCGATGTTCTCCATTTTAAGGAATGCCTCGAGTGAATGCATTTTGAGATTTTTCAGTTTGTTTCATTGTAGTACAAATTTTAGTTTGTTTCATTGTAGTAGAAATTCAGAACAATCCCTAATGTCAGACGTAACTTTGCTTATGATCTCCATAACATTAGCTTCCAAATAAATAGATGTAGGTTCTGTTTTGATTCTACCTCAACCTAATTTTAGTTTCAGAGATAATTCTTGTAAATCTTTATGCATTTTTGGAAATCTAGATGTCCTATGACATAGAGATGATCCATTCTTAAATAATAATAATCTCTCCTTGGACAGACCATATGTTGTAATAGATTTTCATGCTGTATACTGTTGATTGCCTTTAGATCGTTTCAGCTTCTTGCTTTGCTACTATTGCATAATTGTTAATACTTAGGGAGTACTTTCAATTTTTATATCATATTCCTTTAAGTACATAACTACCAGAGCTCTACCTTTATCTGCCTGCAGATTTTTAACAGTAGTATTTAGCTACAATATTTTTGATAACTGTATTTCATTAGATGTCATGTTATATCTGAAACCCTTATCAGTTTCTATAGATTCCTAATTTTCACTTCACATTTTTTCAAAAGCAGCAATCAATGGTAATAAACCAGGATTAAATGACATAGGCTTGATTATACTATTATTATGATTATTATTATTATACTACTAAAATCCAAAATGCAGTTCAAACTGCAAAATCATTTTCACTGATGGGGACATGAATCCATGAATCTGCACAATTTCTGGAAAGATTGAATAGTAAAAGTAAGACATAATATGCTTCTTTGTACAGAAATATGTCAGTTAATACTTTCTTTCATCTATTGTAAATATGATGTATGATGCCATTTTTTTCTCTTACATGTGAAGGACTTCAGTGCTCTTATAACTTCTATGATGTTTGCTCTCAAATATGGCACAAATGTATTAGCAGTAAGATTTCCTTTTAATGTAAAATCATTGAAGACAAAATAAGAATTTAAAACCAACACATTGGTGTTCTATCTTTGCTGTTGATTAAAAAATGTGTCAGTGGAGATATGAACTCCCTCAGTGTCACCGGTGTTTGTGTTCTTTCTGTATTTAAGAAAGTTGTCAATGCTGAATACTCTTATGATGAAATCTATTTTCCTACATGAAAGCCCTAAATAAATTTCTGTATTTCATTCTGTGCTTCTGTTTCAGCTGTGCTTATGCTTTGAACCTGGGATCTCATTTTTATGATTAAATATTTATAAAAGCAATTTGACCTTTCATCATTATTAGATACTGGAAGATTTGATATCATAAGTATTTAAATCCTAATGGAACTATGAGACAGAGATTGCTTAATCTTACAGTATATATAGTTTATACTAAAAGATTCAAAATCTTCCATCTTTTGGAAAATGAATTGTTACTACTTATTTCACTAAGAAAGACAATATAGTTAACAAACCATCTTTAAATATAATCTAATAATGTCACCTCATATCTGCAATGATTTAAAGAAAACATAGAGTAACATTTAATGATAGGTCTTAAAACTTTTTACAGCTTTCGTGACATCTTGCAATCATTACATTTTTTTGGTTTCATTAAAATTCTTGATTTTGATATGAATCATTGAATGGCACAACCACATGCATCAACAATGACAAAAGCGAATGCCCAAAACACAGAAAGATGTTTTCTCTGGGTAACGTGGTACTTAACCACTGGTTAATTTATGAACTGGATGTCTCCAGATTTGGAATATTTATTATTATTGTTTATTGAATAATGTAAAGCCTCTAACTGATTCAGATATACAGCCAGTACTAATGTGTACCAACTTTTGGAAATTATGATCTCTTGTTCCGGTCTACTGACAAACAAAGTTAGCCTAAGTTTATTATCATTGGCAGGATATTTGACAAAAATGTAAATTGTTTTCTTAAAAAGGAAATCTAATATTTGATGTTTACTTTGGATCTATGTATTGCCTGATTACCCACTGCATTATGAAGAGCTGATCTGAGATAGTACCATGACTTGCCAACAACTTTAGAAAGATCTCAAAGTTCTTGACTGACTCAAGCTGTAAATGGAGGAATATGATGGAGAATTAATATACATAACTGACTCCCTAAGTAAAGCCTAGCTGCTTGGATCTAATGAATTTTAATTTCAGAAGAATGAGGAAGTCTAATGGATTGTGTTTCAATTTACCTATGCCTGCTAAAACCTGGAAGAGCTTAAAGCATGTCCAAGAGAAAAAAATATTTGAATTTCAGTTGATGCATGATGACAGGATGACCAGATAACACTTCCATGGTATCAAACAAATTCTTAGCTATTTTTCTTATGAAGCTGGCCATTCTGATATTGAAGGCTTAGTATTCAAAAATGGCAATCATTATTCCTGTTCAGTTGTAAGCATCTTGTTAAGTAAAATTCATGAGTCTTAATTAGGCAAGAGCAAGTGTTCAATATTTAAGTTTTCCTCATTCCTCGCTAGTAGATAGGTAGCCATGGATATGCACTTCCCAAATCTCTCTGTGGCCAGTCTGGCTGAGACAGCTGTTCTGAGACATTGTAGCAATTGCCTCATGCACACTGACAACCCACTTATTCTTAATAGAACAGATACAGTATGTGACAGCTGTAAACATACTTTAACGCTAGAAGCAAAACTTTCTCATACAACCAAAACTAATCCTATAGAGGTTGTCAGTGATGCTTATACCAAGCCTACTGCACAGGGTAAATACCCTATGTATAAAACTACTTATGCTGAGGCACTTACAGGTAACCTTCCTAAAACACTAAGATCTCCTGTGCAGTACAGTCAAAGAAAGGGTCCTCAGCCATCACATAAACACTCGGTTAAAACACCACCCAGCGCTATACATAGTAACACTCTATCCAATACTTCCACTGATAAGCCCTTAAGGTAAACCAGCACACAGCCAAATTTCCTGGTGATTGGTGATTCTTGTGAGGTACACCAATACCACCCTCACCAGACTGAGTAAGAAGAAAGTCATGCTTGGCTGGCTTTTTGGGGTTAGGATCCGCCAAGTCACACAGACATTCAGGTCATTGAAACACTGGTACCAGTATGAATCTATCATAGTCCATGTGGGTGTTAATGACCTGAGATGTACCTCCCTTGACTATATGAAGTGAGACATGATTAGACTTGCTGAATATGTGTCTCAGGAAGGTATGAGCCTAGGACTGAGCAGCATATTACCTTTTCCAAGGATGATGCCATGTTACCAACAGAAAATGATTGATCTTAACAACTGGCTTAGCTTCTGGTGTCAGTCCAGGAGAGTGCAATATTTGACAGCCTGGGAAGACACATAATTGACAGACCATGTTCTGCTTTGCCAAGGATGAACTACAATTATTCCCTTTAGGTTTTGGATATTGGCAAAGACCATTTCCACCCCATAGCACCTTTATTAGGCAATGCCAAACTGATAAACCTACCAACTTAACTGAACATAAGAAGGAATATCTGAAGCTGGTACTGCTCAATGCTAGAAGTCTTAACAAGAAACTCCACTGTCTGCAAGCCTTCCTCTCCCTAGAGAGTACAGACATCTGTGTAGTAATGGAGACATGGTTTAAAGTCAAGAAGAATTACCCCATCAGTGCAGGGTTATAATGCCTTTCACACCTTTAGACCAGCTGCTGCACAGGTGGGAAGTAAAGGTGGAGGACATACCTTTGAACTGTGCAGATTTTCCCAGAATGTCCAGATTTTTTACTCATATTTTTGGTCTGCTCCTCATAAAATTTGTGTTTTTTTGGATTTTGCAACAAATCAGTGAGGCCTGAATTCACCAAATAATGAAAAACGTTTGAGTTTCAGACTTAATGTCCTTCAGCAAATGCATGGTAACACAAGACCTTTTATTCTAGCAACTTTCTAAGTTTATAAGAGCAATATTTAAAATTTGTCCGTATTTTAGGGCTTTGTTCCCCCATTATTTTTGGCTTTGTCCAGCTTTTTTGTGTCAAGAGGTTGAGAGGTATAGTAGAGGAGTCTCAGTCTATATTAAAAACAATATCCCGTCCAGATTTGTTAAAGTGTATGACCTACTCAAACTCATATATGTGCAAACTCACCATAAACAAGGTGTCATTCCTACAGGTTCCCCCTCCATGCCCCAGGAAACCCATACTGTCTATCTCAATGTACTAGAGTACCTCACTGTTCAACCCTATATGATACTCATGGAGGTTCTCAACTAACCCTCTATAGACTGGAAATCCTACACCGCCTTTAATGCACAAGCCCAGTGATTCCTCAACTTAGTTAATACTGTTTACATGGATTTTGTCATACTGCCAATTGTTGAACAGGGTGTTCTTCGAACTTAAATATCAAAAATTTAGATGTCGAATATTCGGAATGTCATATAAAATTCAATATTCAACATTTGCAACCGCTCTACCACCTAAACAAGCGCTACCATGGGTCAAAAGGGGGGGATGTTTGGCATTTCGACATAATTGCATTCGCAATTATGCCATACTGGCATTCTGCAGTTCGACATGGTGCGTTCGACAATTGGCCTTACGACCAAATCCATGCATACCAATACCATCATCCTGGAACAGTTTGTCCATTCTCCTACCAGGGTTACAAACATCTTTGAACTATACTCACAAACATGGGGGGGTGATGTTTCTCACACAGTGTAATATCTTTCCTCATCAAATCTGACTATAAGGCAGTATTACATGAAATAAAATTGAATCAAGGATCCAGCAAAACCAAAAACCTTTAGGAACTATTCCAAGGTTAACCTCTCTCTACTAAGCAACACCTTGGCTAAATTCCAAGCACCCTCCAATCCCAGTAAAAACCATAGCATACACTGAGCTATTTCTAAAAATATCTGTACAGCCATATTGATAGCTGTATAGTGTGAGCTGTGCCCACTAATATTAAGAATAAGACAAACTCAAAAGACAAGCCTCCCTGCTGGAATCACAGTATCAATCATTTATATAACAAAAGAAAAAAATCTTGGCCAAGCATAGGAGGAACAAAGTCATTCATACTAAAATCCCCCTGATCAATCTAAACAGGCAGCTAAGATGGTTAATTAATACTTCAAAGGCTAAATTTGAAGAAAGCACAGCTTCTCAGGGAATGAACAACCACAAAGCTTTCTACAGCTATGTCCATAACCTCAGAGGAAATACACAACAATGTGCAGAACTTACTGTAAATGTCATCACTAACACTGAACCAGAGGCCATTGCCAACCTATTGGCTGAAAGGTTCAGTTCAAAATTTTCCCACCACTCCCCTGATGATATTCCAAAGGAAATACCAGATAATGCAATCCCCCCAACCATTACTAGGAAAAAGGTCATCAATGCACTTTCCAAGGCCCAAAACACTGAATCAATGGGCCCTGATAACATCACAGGATGCTTAATTAATAGCATGAAACATGACCTCTCTGGTCAACTTGAATCACTTTTAAACTGGAGCCTTCAGTCAGGTTTTTTGCCCCTGGAATGGAAGATGGCTACAGTCATTCCCCTGCACAAAGGAGGTCCAAACACTTATCCAGGTAACTACAGGCCCATAAGTCTTACCAGCCTCATATTTAAGGCCACAAAAATAATCATCATGGATATAATAAATGAGGACAAAGGTAATCTACAAATGCTGGACCTATCACAGTTTGACTTTATTAAAGGAAGAGCATGGCTGTTAAATCTAGTGGACTTTTTTGAGAGGGTCACCAAAGCACTGTATGAAGGTAAGACTGTGGACACAGCTTAGCTCAACCTGGCCAAGGCTTCTGATACAATACCCGACTCAGGTATTATAAGCAACCCTTTTATAACCCGCTGGATAGCCAACTGTGTGAATGATAGGAATCATGAGGTCAAACTAGGTGAGGCTACGTCTGCCAAGAGGCAACTCACTAGTGGTGGAACCCCAGGGCTTGGGACTGGGCATGCTCCTTTTTGGAATATGTTTCTCTAAAATGAAAACAAATGCTGAAGATTTATGGCTGATTAATTTTGCAGATGATTGCAAGCTGGGAGTTATCATTGACTCCACTGCAGATGCTAGCATTCTTCAAGAAAATCTATCTCTGACTAACAAATGGTGTCAAAGCCATGGTCTTAAACTCAATGCTAAGAAATGCATAATTGCACCCTTTAGGAAATCAACTATCCCAGCTAATTACCATGTTGATAATACACCCCTAAGAGTTGACCCAGTGGTCAACGACCTCATTAGGCATGTAGACAGTAGCCTTACCTTTGACCACCATGTGGCCACAGTGGTGAGGAAATCCTTTTATGTTGCACATCTTATAAGTAAGGGCATAGCAACTAGGTTCAAAGATGTCATTACCTCATTGTACTCCATACTTAGACCAGTCATAGAGTACAGTGCCCACTTTGGTATGTATCTGACCAGGCATATGCTATAAATAGAGCAACCTAAGATGTTCCTTACAAAAAGAATATGAGGTGTAATAAATCTGCCTTATGCATAACACCTTAAAACCTTTTCCCTTTACTCAGTCTCCTACAGATTGCTGAAGGGTGTTTATGTCTAGTTTAGAAGGCATCCGCAAACCTCACACTTATGAATCTCTTACATAGTTGTAAGTCAAAGAGTACCAGAAATAAATGGTATAGGGACCTGAATTTTGTCTGTGACTTAAACAGAACATGCTGGAGAGACAGATGTGTGTCCCAGAGACTGCCCCTCCTATCTTACAGGCTTACTATCCATATAAAGCTGAGTTCATCTATTACCCAGTTTAAGCACAACCTAGACCAGTGGATGGGGAATAGGAAATTTACACCGGGCTTGGTACCCATGTGCCTAATGGATAGAGGTAGCTTATAAATGCCTGGCCCTCAATGTCCTAGTTGGATGCATGACATCATTATTATTTCAGGAAAACTTGGCTAGGTTTACAAATCCCCCTTGGGCCATTAGCCTAGTAACAGTCTATGAATCTATGAAAGAGCTTGGAAAGTACTGCATTGTCCTAACATGCATGAAAGAGAGAGAATAGAGATTGCAAAAATGTGAACTATGTAGCATTCACAGAATTAAAAAAGGAAAAAATGGCATCGTACATCATATTTAACATAGATGAAAGTAGTAACAGACTTATTTCTGTCTTATGCTTACCACTGAATCTTTCCAGAAGTTGGTTAAATTCATGTCTCCATCCGTCAAATCGATCTTGCAGTTTCGAAATCTTTTTGCCAGTCATGAAATTAATGATAAACTGATATCATATAATGACCCTCAATCTGTGAGGCAGGAACTTTCCCATGTTATAAATCAACAGAAAGAATGAACAATCCAGAGGGATTTTGGCCCTCACTCCTCTTTATTATATATTATTAGCTACAGTTTCTACATAAAATTAATTCTTTGTAGGACACTGAAACATATCATCCAAGTTATTCTCACAGAGGTTAAATGTTTGCTCATAAACTGTAGACAAACACGGCGGAAGAAGGAAATGTTGTGAGGCATCTGCTACAATTCCTATGGATATGCTGGAAACTTATAATACCCTGCAGCCTGAAGTAACTATGCCAATTTGCTTCCTGAGTGTTAGGCATTGATTTACACATCTGTGGCTTCTATACTGCCATGCATCAGCCTATTATTGTTTGACTTAATCTCTATATTTTATGCCTTTAGATCATTGCAACTATCATGGTTTGTAAGTATCTCAGCGTAAACAGTGACAGACATTATTTTGCATGCATTAGTCAAGACTGCTAATTAAACTGTAATATAAAAGATACCATAAATGAATGATTTATGTACTAAGAAATATTCTCATCATGCCTGCTTATTAATGTGGTACGTAGAGAAATATGCAACTGTTAAGGAATGTGTCCTCTTGCTGGAAAACATTATGCACTGTCAATTATATCAGTATTTGGAGAAGTATGGACTGAGATCTTATAACAAATGTGGGTCCAATGGCTTTCAATCAGTCAGGGAGAAATCTCAATAGAATCCAGGGAAAATATGTTCATAGGTTCATAGGTAGGTACTAGGCTATTGGCCCTAGGGCCTATATAAGTCTAGCCAAAAAGGTACCCTGGCTTTTGCTACCCAAGAAAATTATTTTCCTGTGCCCCTATCGAGCAGAGCCACAGAAGTGATCCCCGGGGTGAATTTCCTATTTCCCAACCAGTCATGAAGATTTTTCTTGAACAGTGCTAATGAGGAGCTCTGTTTGACATAGATAGGTAGTCTGCACCAGACTATGGGAAGTCTCTGGGACAGGAATATATCCCTCCAGCATGTTCTGTTTATTGTGGTGACAATGTTTAGGTCCCTACAGCATGTAGTTCGGAGGGATTGGGATTTCTTTAAGTGGAAATCCACAAATAATCAGGGACACTTTTAAAATATTAGTACTATTAACTTGAGACATTGGCAGAATAAGAGAATGTGACTTAATATACAGTTTCTGAAGTAACAGAAGTCTATAACTTTAAATTATTGTCATTATTAATTGCAATTCACCACCTTTTCCCCAAAACTTAACAGCTTTTGGAAGGATTAGCAGAGACAGAGCTAAAACTGGAGTCAAAATCAGGGCCATCCCGGAAAATCAAGGACAGTTGAGAGGTATGCTCTGCAGTCATGGTTGTCCAGTGGTTGGTTTTGTGTGCTTTAATATGTTTATGACATTGTTATATTATGGTCTTCCTCTCAGTTGTTGAGCTATGGAACCAATTAAAATGCTCTATGTTCTTTTTAGATATGGCACACTTGATCCAACTTAATTCTTAATTCCATCAATAAAAAGCTGGTGTTATCAGGCATAAAGATATGTAGGGACGACAGCATACATAAAGTGGAACCCTCTGCCAGTACTCTTGTATATCATGACTATAATGAAGGCTCCAGGCTGTGTACTTAACTGTAATTTGCCTGTTTCCCCATATATGTGCTTCTCCGTAACCAGATGTATGGAATGGAAGAAGACTTGTACAGGTAAAAGAGTGAATCAGTTGTCATTGTGCTTATGACAATATATTAGTAAGGTGAGATTCTTGAGACACTGATACTAACACACTAGACGTGGCTACAAGTGATACAAGCGCCATGTCATTAAGGAACATGTCTTGTCTAGAAATTGAACTGTATAAGCTGTATTTATAAACAAACAGCTGGTTACATTATGAAACTATGGGAATAAGAAATATGAAGGAATTTTTAGCTATGTCCCCGCAGTCTTTTAAATTATTTATTTTATTTATTTATTTGAAGTTTGGTTGCCAGGATGGTCCATTGGGCCGAATGAGCCTGTTTTCAATGGAGTCCTGGGGAGAAAAGCTCCATGGATACAATATATAAAAACATAGTGAAAATACAATATATAAAAACATAGTAAAAATGCAAGAAGGGTACATTTAAGCCAAAGTAAATCATAGCACAAATAGAAGGTAAAGCATAACAATATGCAACAATTCACATGAGTTTACAAATTTTTATTTTTATTTATTTATTTATTTATTTTAAGTCTCTATAATCACTAGGATAGATATTTAGCTAAAGACAATAGTGTGAAGGTATGTACACAGAACTAAATGTAAGTGTTTATTTACAGTATGTAAGTTCCTGTAGAGGAGATCTGGTTTGGCTAAGGGATAAGATAGTAGCTGGAAATGTTAAACAGGATGGGAACATGAGCATTCCCACAGAGATTGTAAGTGTGAGTGAAGGAGAGTTTTAAAGGAGGGGAGACTGCAGGTGCTGCAAATATGAGGTGGGAGGGAGTTCCAGAGATGGGCAAGAGAAAAAGAGAGTAGGAGTTTACCTGCTGGACGGGTTGGTTTGTGGAGTTCAATCAAGTTCTGAGTGTTGGTTCTTAGGTGTCTGCTGGGTATGTGCATAGTGAAGGTTGAGGCAAGAGAAGGGCAGAGGGAGGGCTTGAATATGAGCTTGTGGGCATGAGTTAGTTGAGTGTAGATAAGGTAGTTGGGAAGTTCTAGCCAATTTAGCTTGTGAAGAGCAATGCAGTGATGAGAGGAGGATATATGGCCAGTGATGAATTTGGTGATTTTATTATAGCAGGAGGAGAGTTTTGTTTTGGTAGAGGATTGCAGATTGGTAAGGAGGGGGCACCATAAAGGAGGGAAGGGATGAGATATGTGGAAGTGAGGAGGAATCTAGTGGATGCGGTGAGGAAGCGAATATGGCGATAGAACATACCAAGTTTCTGGTGAGTTTTTTTTATGTTACTTTGTATATGGGTGTCAAATTTAAGCTGATTATCAATAAGAACGCTTAATAGTTTAGCACCGGTAACAATTTCAAGGGTAGTATTGTTGTGACTGGTTATGGAGAATGAATTTATGTTGATAGTTAAGGTTTTGGATGGGGTGAATATCATGAGTTTAGTTTTTGATGGATTAAGAGCTGGATGATTATCTAGCATCCATTGTTCGGTGGTAGAGAAGGCATCATGTGTTAGTTGTATCAGGGTGGGAATGGAGTTAGCAGCACAGATAATTGTTGAATCATCTGCATATTGGATGATTTTAGCATTAGGGATTGTGTGGTGGAAGTCGATGAAAATGTTAAACAGTAAGGGACCTAATATAGAACCCTGGGGTACACCAGTGGCAGTGTTGAGAAATAAGGAAGTGGATTTCTTCCATTTGACGGCTTGTTGCCTACTGGAAAGGTAACTGGTAAACCAGTTAATAGAATTGGGTGAGAGTTGTAGATTAGAGAGTTTAGTCAGAAGGAGAGAGTGGGAGATAGTATCGAAAGCCTTAGAAAGATCCAAGAGGAGTGTGGAAACAATACAGCTAGAGGCGCGTGCTTTATTTATGGTTTCAAGGAAGGAGAGTAGAGCAGCAGTAGTGCTGTGACCAGGTCTGAATCCATGTTGTGTGGGAGTAAGTAGGTGATTGTTGATGAGGTGGGGTAGAAATTGTATATGAATACATTTCTCAAGTATTTTAGAGATGGGAGATAGGATGGCAAT
This sequence comes from Protopterus annectens, assembly GCF_019279795.1. Classification (NCBI taxonomy): domain Eukaryota; kingdom Metazoa; phylum Chordata; order Ceratodontiformes; family Protopteridae; genus Protopterus; species Protopterus annectens. Next base: position 1,243,326,741 of record NC_056733.1, on the reverse strand, counting down.
AGGTCTAAAGTTGGAGATGTTATTATTGTTTCCACCTTTGTGGAGGGGAATAATATATGCTTTCTTCCAGATTTGGGGTACATAGCTTTCTTGAATAGACCGGTTTATGAGAATACAGATGTGGAAGGCAATGGCATCAGCAGCTGTTTTTAGGAAAAAGGAAGGGATATTATCAGGGGCATTAGAGCATGGTTTTAATTTTAGGAGGAGTTTTTTAATAGTTGACACAGCGATGGGTTTGAGAGAGAAAAGAGATAGGTGGGAGGTGGAAGTACCTGAGGAGGGGGGATTGTGGGAAGTGTAGTTGGATGAGTAGAGTTATTTGTGAAAGATGATGTTAATTTGGTTATGGAGTTGATGAAAAAGCTGTTAAATTGGGAGGCTAGGTAGGTTTCAGAAGCATTATGTTCTGATTGAGGGTTTTCCTTTTTCCCAGAGTTGAAGAGGGTGGAGATGGTATCCCAGAATTTTTGGGGGTTGGTTTTGTGATCATTTTGGAGGGTGATGTAGTAGGATTTGTGGTCGGAAATAATGAGTTTTTTAACTCTGTTACAGAGTATTTTGTAATCATTTCGGGTGGCTGGAGTTTTGCTTTTATAATGGTTCTCTAAAGCTTTATCATGGAGGCACATGCCAGCTAAGGTATTTTTAGTTAGACAGGGGATGGTTTTGCTCTTAACTCTCTTAGTTCTCAAAGGGGCCAAGTTGTCTAGTAGGTTTAGAAATGTTATATTAAAATAATTGACAGCTTTGTCTAAGGGAAGAGTTTTTAGAGGATTCCAGTTGAAGTTTTTAAGTAAGTCTGTGAAGGAGTTGGGGTTGAAGTTGAAGGGCAGGGTAGGGGAACGGAGCAGGAAGAGCTAAGAAAGGAAGACCAAGAGATGAGTGAGCTATGAAAAACAATCAGTGAGGGCAGGAGTAGAAACACAAGGTAAGTAGCCACAGAGGATAGGTGTAGGGCACTGAGTCTAAGAGTGGAATGCAGACATAGAATTTATAAGGGGACAGAGGTAGGATAGGCAGCTGGAGGTTTAGTCAGAAAGTTCAGAGCTTAGTAAGAATGAAATGTAAGTCAGTTAGTGGGTGGATGCTGCCACCTGCTGACCAAATTACCTGTATAAAGACTCCATGCCTCTGAAACAATGCAGTTAAAAGATTCTTAGGAGACTTATATATTAGGTCCTTCTATAATAAAGTGGGAACCCACCAAAGTAATTACTTATTGTTGCTGTCTGAATATTTCAATGAGTTAGGAAAAATGTGCTTTATTGTAATGTATGCCACTGTCTGCTCGAAATGCAACAGAACATTTCTTTAATTTGTGGAGCTTGTTGAGTCACTGTATTCTGAAGGATCCTTACAAGAGAGGCACTAAATGGTTCAACTCCGTCCTGCTGGAACTCCATTGAAAACAATGGTTATCTCTGTAGCCCAATTTTGCAAGTCATACAATTTTGCAAGTTGCAGATCCTGAATGGAAGAAACCACCTCCCCGCTGAGAACCTGACTTTCCTAATTCACTCTCTTGGAAGGTTTTATGACTGATTTTGTACACCGTTTTTCCAGAATGCTCAACGAGAGTGAGAATCACTTTAAATTGCTGGGTGTTTTCTTGTTTTTTTTTATTTGTAATATACATTAATATGTTGTTTTCTTTTTGACAAATCTGTAGACACCTCACATAAACAAATGAATTAGTTATGTTATTTCAGAAGTCAATGTTTCTTTTCATTTTGGCTAAAAATCTGTAATATCATTTATGATGAGTATGATCCACTGAATTCTCTAACTACCGTCCCATAGCCCTTCTTTCTCCTTTGGCAAAGATCATGGAGAAATGCATCCATAGGCAATTGCTAGACCACCTACTCCAAAATAACCTACTTTCTAGCTGTCAACATGGTTTCAGACCATCCCATAGCACTACCACTGCCTTCTTTTCCTTTATGGATTGTATTAACAAAAAACGTAACTGTAATATGCTTTCCTCTGCACTATTTATCGATCTGTTCAAAGCATTCGACATGGTAAATCATCAAATTCTTATAGATATCCTCAAATCCCTGCCCTTAGATGTACTCTCTATTAAATGGTTCCAATCCTACTTACATAAAAGACAACAGGCTGTGCTTTGGCACAACCCTCTTATCTACCCACCTACCAGTTAACCTCGGTGTCCCTCAGGGGTCCATATTAGGACCTCTCCTTTTCTCCATATTCATCAATGACCTTCATCTAGCAATCCCCCATGCTACTTGCATACAATACGCAGATGAATCCACACTTGTATGCTCAGCCACAACCACCTCTGAACTTCACTCCCTTACCCAAAAAGTATTTAACACAGTTGAACAATGGTTCACACTCTGTTGTCTTCTCTTGAACCCCTCAAAAAACTAAACCTCTCCTTTTCAATCCTACTCATAAGTCCTATCCCATAGATTTTTCAGTTACATCCACTAATGGTGCCATTATATCACCTGACCCAACTACCAAGCTACTTGGTATTACCATTGACAACAACCTCAACTTTGACATTCACATCAACAACACTATAAAATCTGTCAACAAAAAACTTGGCTCTCTCTACAGAATTAAAGCCTTCCTGTCACCTACAGCTAGGACTACTACTGCACACACTCATCTAATCTCTACACTCCTCTGTGCCTCAACCATTTTCGCTAATCTATGTAAGAACAACCTCAATAAATTGGAAACCTCCTACAATAACATAGCCAGATTTGCTACTGGCAACCCATTTAGGACTCACCATTTCTTTAATTTAAAGCAGCTGAAATGGTTAGAACTACAGAATCTGCTTAAATACCACCAACTAATCATGGCCCATAAGACTCTTTATCAACCTTCTGATACTCCTATTCTATCTAACATCATCACCCCCTATAAAAAGCTGAGGTCCTTACATTCATCTCAACTTCTAGTTAACACATCTAAATCTAACAACACTGCTGGAGATCCTCTCTTCTCTAATACTATGGGAAAATTCTGGAATCTCCTAGCCAGCGACCTTTCCTCACTTTCCTCTATATCACTCTTCAAAAACAGACTGAATTTTTTCCTCAGAACATACTAGTTATGTCCCTCTACTAAACCTGACTAGTTATCTCCATATGCTCTGCCTACCATATTCTTTTCATTAACTCTTCTATCTTCTTTATTAACAATATGTTTACCTTTTTGCTCTGTATTTCATTATTTCCATCCCATTTGGATACTTATTTGTTAAAAAAACTCATTATTACTATAACTAAACATTAAACTGCCTCTTTTTATTATGCACTGTACTTGTATGTTGTATAACCTGTATGCCTCCTTTTTTTCATTATGTACTGTACCTATATGTTGATTTGTACCTGCATTTTACACTGTAATGATTTCTGTCCTCTCTGAAAATGTCTGTGTTAACCAGAAATGTCCTTGTATATACAACTGATGTTATTTTTGATATTTGCTGCCATTTTATCTGTGTGTCATGGAGCTTATCTCCCTGGGCCTCTACTGAAAATGGGCATATATCCAGTCAGACTAGCCTGGTCAACAAATGTAAAATAAATAAATAAATGTGTATATTTTCATCAAAAATTGTAATAAAAAAATTAGAACAAAGAGAAGGCTGAAACAAGGTCACTGGTTAACATGTAATGTGTAATGTGTAATGAAGTAATGTCCTTCATAGAATCTCAGTGGAGCTCTTTAGGTTGGTCTGATAGTCATACCTCTTAGACATTCTGTGTTCAGTGAGTGGTCCTATTCCAGGGGGCTAAAAGAGCCTGCTCCTCTATGATTCATCATAGGTTCGTAGGTAAATTTAAGCCTTGTCAAGTTCCCTTTTGGTACTTGAATTAACCAATCCCATTTGGTGTTAGATAGGCTTTACCCAAACCATGGTCAAGAATTATATATTACCTCTAGTGACAATAACTGGGATCATAATGTAGATAATTTGAGGGGACCCATCCATGGGATAAAGTATACAGGATCTCCCTCTGTCAATTACTAGTGAAGAGTGCAGCCTTGGGTTAACATTTCTGTCTCCCATCTATAGGCCCAAGTTGCTCATGAATATTGATAGGGATGATCTTTGTTTTATGTGGATGGGGAGTCTGTTCTAGAGCAGCAGTATCCTCTGTGAGATATACCTGTCCATCCAAACTGTTCTGTTGATGCCGTAGAAGAGGTTTAGTTTCTTAGACCAAGTATTTCTGATGCCGCATATGCATTACATACATCAGTATTGGTTTGGATGATGCCTTGTGTCACCTCTTAGAAGTCTGTAGGATACCAAGTATAGTGGCAGGGCTTTGAGTCAGTTCATGAAGAACAAATTGTTTAGGCCTTATATCTTTTTTAGTATGGTATCTTTGTGGGCATTCCAGTTTTTGCAATTGTCTGAACACATACATACCAAAGGGGGTATTATACTCAGTGATTGGCCTAATGAGAGCTGAGTAAAGGGGGTAAAGACATTCATAGATCTAGAAACAATCCCTTCATTTATAAACTGTGCAATATAGAAGGGCTTTCTTATGACAATGGAAGCATGTTGGTTGAAAGTTAGTTCACTGGCCACATACGTTCCCAAATCATGAACAACAGGGATAGTTCTTAGAGGCATATTGTCAATGTGGTAGCTCTCCAAGGAAGACACCTTACAAAGGATAAAATAATTCATTTTTTGCCATTAAGTTGCAGTCTGTGATTTTGCACCAGTTATTTATTTGGGACGAACCATCCTGCAGGATGTTTAAATAATTTGGGGATTCAATGACTTCTCCTAGCTTGCAGTTATCTGCAAAATTAGTCAGCCAGAGCTCTTTGGTATTGTTTTTTATTTCAGCGAAGTAAATTCCAAATAAGAGAGGTCCCAGCTCAGAGCCCTGGGGTTTTCCAGTGGTGACTGGTCTCTTTGTGGAGGTAACTTCCCCCATTTTGAGTTCCTGCATCATACCTGTGAACCAGTTCTCAGTCTAATGGGTGTCAAAGGAGTTTATTTCCAGTCTGTTTAGCTTCTCTACCATGCCTGAGTGGGGGACTGTGTCAAAATCTTTGGCTAGGTCAAGGTATGCAGTGTGTACCATTTTGGCTTCATCCATTGCTTTAGCGACCTTTTTCAAAAAAAGTCCATTAGCCTGATTAAGCATGATCTGCCTGCTACAAATCCAAACTGAGATGGTGTTCACTGTTTGGAGGTTCTCTGTGTCCTAATTGATTAGTCCCATGATAAGACTTTCCAAAGCTTTGTATTTCAGGCTGGTCAGACTTATGGGTCTGTAATTCACTGCTGCGATTTCTACTCTCTCGTTAGCTATTGCAGAATGTATTGGAGCCTGGTTTTACTGAAAAAATCATTGCTCAAGCCAGCCAGTCAACACACACACACACACACACACACACACATACACACACACACACACACACACACACACTCCATCTCTCTGCTCATTTCATGTCACTGCACTTAGTTTGACTTTGTATTTGGCTTGATAGTCTTGAGGTAATCAGAATAATTGGAAGCTCATGCTAAAAAGTTATATATGTACTATGGCTGCAGCATTCTTTGAAACTATTCTGAATTACTGCCAGTAAGTACAAGTGACTCTTTGTTTTTAAACACACCTGTGAATTAATTAATTAACCATTATAAGTTAGTGTCTTGATGTGCTCTAGTAAGAGAACAATAACCTATCAGATGGAAGAACAAGAAGCTGCACCTCTGAATATTTAGAACTTTCAAAGAAAGTTAGCAAAATTGAGTGGTACAGCAATTAGTGCACTCATCTTTGGTGTAGAAGGTAGTGGGTTCTCTTCCCAATCTAGGTAGATTGATTGTTGATACTGCTGTGTAGAATAAGAGGATGCAACACTCATGCGAGTGCCATCCTTTGGATGAGACATTAAACTGAGGTCCCCATCTGCTTGGGTATCTTAAACAGCATCACCCTAAACACTGAGGTCTGGTTATGTACTCAGTCCACTTCTTTTCACAGTTCTAAGACATGACTGCACAGGTGTGCATCAGTCAAATAGAATCATTAGATTTGCAGATGACACCACAATAATTGGCCTTATTAATAAGGAAGATGAGGGGGCCTACAGGGAGGAAGTGAACCAACTCATTCATTGATGCACTGACAACAACTGAGCACTAAGTCTAAATGCTGGGAAAACATGCAGCAAAATGAATCTGCATTAGCTATTACTAGTTCTGTCATTAATTTATCAGATTTGGAACTTTCATATGCTGATATTAGTTTAATCAGTCGAGGGATTAGCTTTATCACTGCTCAGAAGGACTCTCTCATAGGTGCACTGACTGACTTAAAAGTTTTTACATGCAACTTGAATCTAAAGTTAATTTTTAATGACTCTGTACCACTGGACCCTCAGGTATGTATAAAGACTAGTATGTTCATTTCAACAAGTAATCCTGTCATTACTGCTTTTCACAATATTTGTGAACAACAACTTTATAATTTGTATGAACGTGATGATTTAAAACAATGTATAATTTATCTAAACTTGAGCATGAGGCATTAGTGAAACTGGCACGGAAATGATAGCATTATAATTAAGAAGTCTGACAAGGGTGGCAGAATTGTAACAATGAACTGTAATGACGATACTGATTTTATTAATGAGCTTTCATCTATTGAGCTTGCTTTTATAAAAAAAGAACTCATTCTGAAGTTACTAAATGTATAAATCATATTAATATGAGTATTTTTGACCTTCAAGCTATAAACAATATTTCTATTGAGACTTTTATTTATTTCACAGTTCTTTGTCCTAGAATTCCAGTATTGCATGGTCTGCCAAAAGTTTATACATCATTATCCGGCCCCCCTTTGAGACCCATTATATCTGGTAGAGGATGGGTGACTGAGCCCTTCTCACTTTATCTACAAAATGTTTTGTGTAAATTCGTAGCGCACGTTAAAAGTTTCATTAAAGATACTGGTGACTTCTTGACTAAATTCTCTGACTGGTATACGATTAATAAGCATGATTCTCTTATTTTTGTTACATTAGATATTAAATCATTATTCACTGTTATCCCTAATCAATGTGGTATTAATGCAATTAGGGACATACTTTGTGAACATGGACAATATAAAGGGAGAGAGACTGAAATAATATGTGAGCTCCTTCAACTTGTACTTTAAAATAATATTTTTCTTTTTGATGAACAATTGTACCGTCAGATTGCAGGTGTAGTGATGGGTACATCCATCACTAACACATATGCCAAGCTTACACTCAGTAAATGGGAGGTAATTTTGTTTATGTTGGGCCTGTGAAGTTCTCCTCTAGAATTAAATTCTCCAAGCATTTTGTGGACGATGTGTTTTTGATATGGTATGGTCAACATGAGGAACTTGTTAAATTTATTGGTTTTCTGGATCAGACTACTGATTTTTTAAGGTTTGAGATGAGCTTGTCTATATCAGAGATTTGTTTTTTTAGATGCCAAATTAGTATGTAATGGCTCTGAAATTAATACCATTATTTACAAGAAGAATGTACATAAAATTAAATATTTACTTAGGAAGAGTATGCATGCTCAGCATACTTTTAAGGAAATTGTAAAAAGTCAATATTTACAGGTAAGTAGGCTAAATACTGAAGCTGAAACATATATTAATCACATGTATGACATGACAACTGAATTTAAAGAATGCTCAGATGCTGAACAAGATAAGTGAAGATGTTATGAGAGATAGAAATGAAAAGGCTAAACCTTATTTTCTTGATGGTACTGTGTCTAGTACACATTCCAATAAGGCATCCAATTTGCGTTATGTAACCTCTTATAGTAGATGTACTGGTGCTGCTCGAGAACTTATAACAAATAACTGAGGTACTTTAAAAGCACTACCAGGTCTTGAATGAATTATAGCAAATCAACTCTCCTTTGCTTATAGAAATTGCCCTAATGTGAAGAGCCTTTTGTGTTACAAAGATATGACTTCTAACAGAAATTTTCAGACTTTTAATAAGTTAGGTACATATCCATGTTTTAATTGTCCTTGCTTTAATGCCATATGTAGTGACCACACTTTTACACATCCTACAACAGGGAAGAAATCTATTTTTAAATGTGTTGCAATATGTAATACTTCTTTTGCTGTCTACCTGGCTACCTGCAAATGCTGTATGGGTTTTTATGTAGGTAAAACATTTAGAAAGCTTAAGGACAGAATTATCGGACATTCATAGAAATGTGATAATTAATGTGCTGGCTAAGCATATATTTGAAAATGGGAGTCGGCATGATTTTTTATTTAGAGCGATCAATGTACTTTCTAAAAGTTTGAGGGGGCAGTGATATGGATAATAAATTAGAATTAAAAGAATATGCTTGGATACTGCAGCTGCAGGCAGACCATGTACATGGAACAAATAAAATGGTTAGTATTAAACCTGTTTTGAAGCAGAAACAATTATGTCTGACATTAATATGTAATATAACTTCAGTTTATATTTATTTTTAATTAATTAATTGATATTAGTTTTTGGATGGTTAGGCTGTGTGTTGTGGTCTTGAAAAATTGTATTTAATTGAGTATTTTATTTTTGTTTATTATCACACTGTAGCAGGATTGCATATCTGAAAGCTTTGTGTGTTTTAAATAAAATGCTTTAGCATTGCTAAGCTGATGTTCTTTTTTGGATTCAATAAATGTTGAGAAAACCAAGGAAATCATCATCAATTTTCAGAAGAAAAAAAAGCCACACACTCCCATCATCATCAATGGTGCCTCAGTGGCGAGAGTAAATAGCATCAAATTCCTAGCGGTACATAACTTGCAAGACCTAAGTTGGGCCACAGACATTTCCTACCTTATAAAAAAGTCCAACAACATTTCCACTTCCTTAAGAGACTTCATAGAGCTAACCTCCCCCCACAGGTCCTACTCACCTTTTACAGAGCCACGATTGAGAGTGTACTGACAAACAACATTGTTGTTTGGTATGGAAATTGTCCTCAGGCTATCAGAAGGCACTGGATAAGATTGTTAAACAGGCCAAAAAAATCATTGGCTCTAACCTTCAATCTCTACAGGACAGATATTCAAACAGATGCTGTGGCAGAGTACAAAAACCATTGAGGGATACACACCATCCAGTTCCTAGACTGTTCAAACTCCTGCCAACAAGGGCGCATTTCAGAAGTATTAGATGCAGGACATCCAGATTCCATAATAGCTTCTTCCCATATGCTATCATACTGCTGAATAACAAACCCATAGCCTAAAATGCTACATGAGTAAAACATTATTTGTGTGCAATATGTCATTGCTGTTTACATAAGCTCTCTGAATGGCTCACTTCATACATCTCTATCTGCACTAGGAAAACTGTGAACTGTAAGTTTATGATATATATTGGTAGTGGGTAAGTTTATATGTGGCCTCTCTTATTTATTATAGGACAGTTTTTTGCATATCCATATATTTCTACTGAGTCTATTCCTGCTGTTGCATTTGTTGTGTTTCTGAGGTAAATAGAGCTTTCAAATTTGTTTTACTTTATTTGCTTTTTTGTATCTTTTTTATTTATTTTTATTTAATTTAAATGTTTATTAATTTAATCTATCTTCCTTCTGTAAACTGTCATTCGTATGGTATGAGCCTGAGTATTGAAATTTTGTGAAGTAATACACACTTTGTCCTCTGTGCTGATTTGTATGACAATAAAGTTTACTTTGACTTTCACTTGATGGTAGCTCAGATGGATACAATGATCCCAGGGCACCTATTAAAAAGAGTAGGGGTAGTTTCCAATGCCCTGGCCAAATTTCCCCTGGTAGCATAAATACTACCTCAGGTCTCACTTGAAAAGAGTCTACTAGCCCAGTGGGTCTTAGCTGGTAAACAAAAGGTTAAATAAAAGAATTGTATTTTCTCCTACAAACAACCACCACTTTAAAGGCATATGTCTTTGTATTGACTGAAAGATAAATAGCAGAGCTTCTCTAAGGCAAAGTTCCAACAGACCACCACCGCCATCATCCTCATTAACCTTAACATTAAAGAGGAGGCACACATCAACCAAAATATAGTACCAAAGCTTCCAAGTGGCTCACAGATGTAAAGCAAGTGTCATCTTTACTATTAGTTTGTATTCCCACTTTTCATAGGGTCAATTATAGCAGAACTACATTATGAGGAAAGAGCTAAGAGAAGACATTTTGTTGCTGTTGGACTTGCCAGTCTGATACATTTGAAATGTTTACTTGTACATAAGATTCACTTTCTTTCTTTCTTTTTTTTTTTTTTTTTTTTTTTTTTTGGAAGTATTTATTATGACAGCATTACAGCATTACACATACATACAGACTGATGTTTTTCTTACAAAAAGCCTGATGAGTTTTTGATTTCTATAAAATTTGAAATATCTGCACTACACAGTTCGCAGCATTATAAAATTAGGTGTCTCTGTTTTTGAGTGCTTAAGCAGTATAAATGCTAAAACATTTTTCTGTCTTTTTTTATTTTTTGGCGGGGAAAATTTTCAGAAGAAAGGTCACTCTACAGTCTTTACAGTTTTTACTGCAGAGTTTGATGCCTCATGTCTTGATTTCCAAATAATATAGTAACATTTTTAATGCCTGTGTACTTTTGCTCCGAGAGGGCAAATTGACATTCTGTGTTACCTTGGGGGTGTGAATTTCCCAAGGGACAAATATTAAATGTTTCCATTTTAAGAATATTCTTGATGATACTTCCAAGGATTTAAAATGAAGGGCAGCTGATAGGAATGTGTATATGAGCTATGCTAAATTCAGCTTATATTGAGGTCATAACATAAACTAGAATGTAACAAGATACACTACGTTTTTTTTTCCAAGTTATGAATCATCACTTACAAATATTATATCCCCCCCCTGCAAAGCAGTCAGTTCATTGCATTAATACCTCTGCAAATTCCATTCACTTTAACGTATTACTGATTATCCTATGCCCATATAACGAGTAAATGACTCAGGTCATGATGGAGTTTACGAAACTAAACTGGCTTTAGATGCATACTTAAAAGTGTCTCTGAAAATCTAAGATGTGTTGTGATGCATGCTTCCCTTCTGCTTCATTTGTTTGTGCTGCTTCTGATCCTAACGTTTTCTTAAAGTCACAGTCAGGAGACTGACTCTATCCCTTGATAATGCCACTACAAGGATAGTGTGTTAATACTTCCGTAGCTTTTGATGAATATACCTCCAACACGTGCAGAGTTAATCTATAAAATCTTATGGACACAACCACATGTTATCCTGACAGTGACTTCACCAAAGCATAACATGTCCAGTGTTGGAGTAAATAAAATCCCATTTTAACAAGTTAATTAATTATTAAATAGCAAAAAAAAAGTGGAATAATGTTATGGAAATGCATAGCAAAGCTGTGCAAGTTAAGTCACAAACTGCTACTGAACAAATTAAAAGCAATTCCCAGTCAGTCCAAATATTTGACAAGAACAACATAGTTATGTCATGTTAACCAGACAAGAGTGAAGTGAATTTTTATTTTTTAAGGAAACCCATGAATGAAAATAAAAAATTCAAGTAATAAGTAGAGAAGTAAGGTACAAACAAAGAGTGTGTGTAGTGCAAAAGCAGTACAAGATTATGAGTTCTTCATGGGTGATGTAAAATAAATCCTTGATATCAATATTTTGGCAAGGCATTTTTCAAATGGATGTTTGCACAAATACTCATCATTTTTTTAGCAGTAAACACAATTAAATATGAGTAACAAACAGTGCCTTGAAATACTTACTGGTATGATATATAATACAGTGTTGAACAGAGGCTAGCAGGAGAAGAAATCAAAACTCACACCACACAAAACAAAATGCAATGAAAGACAAGTTGGTCAGCATACTTTAAGGGGTTGTTTAAGTCCTTTTACATTTATATTAAAAAATGGAAAACATATACATGGCCTGCTGACTTGTACTTAACATTTACTGCATATTTCTTATTTGCATAAGATGTAAGGTGAGAACTTAGACTCTAATGCACAGCATGATGTACAAAACATACAAATATTAATTTCAGTCCATATCTTAATCATTTATGGAATAGTGAGGGTACTGTTTAACAAGCAGAACTCTACGGTATGCTGTCTTTGTACAACAAACTGTATAATGGCATGATACCTTTATGATTTCTACCCAACAAAATAACAAACACGTACAGAACAAGTGGTGGAATGCACATATAGTGGAATGTCTATACATTTGGAAAGAAGCACTAATGGAAAAGGAAACCAGTGAAGCATGAATAAATTAAATGAAGCTTTAATGGCAACTATCATCTACACTTACAGGGGGTGGGTGTTGATACTGGAAGTATGGAGGTATGTGGAAGTGAAGCATCCTACGTGGAAAGTAGAAAGAAGTAATGTCATGTGTCATCTAGAGTATATTTGTCAATATTTGAGCCAGTAATGTGGAGAAGCCCCCTATGGTAGAAAGAAGCAAGTTGCACTGAAAGTTAAGGCAAGAGGGCTTTGGGATAGGATCGAAGATCCCAAATGAAGAAAATAAACAATTGATGAATTAATTATGCATCTGGATCTTTGTTTGTAATTTGCATCTCATACTCTTAGAACTAAAATATTGATCCATAAAACTGTAATTGAATTAATTTCTTATTGCATGAGATTTTGTTTTCCCCCAGCTCTGCACAATGTTTCCAATATCCATGTGTTTCTAAATCTACTAAAATGCATAAGCATGTGTGTGTTTCTGTATGTGTGTGTGTGTGTGTGTGTGTCTGTGTGTGTGTGAGTGTGTGTGAGTGTGTGTGTGCGTGTGTGTGTGTGTTTCTATATATATATATATATATATATATATATATATATATATATATATATATATATATATATAGATAGAAAAATAGATAGCAACCTCTGGGGTCTATCCAGCTGTTTTATATTTCTGGTGAGGTACCTCCCAAAGGGGAGGTTGTATTCTATAATTTGTCTGATCAATGCTGAATACAAGGTGACAATAGAATCTTTAGATCTGGATAATGCTCCCTTGGTGATCAGCAGACCTTTCACCTCTCCCTACTTGAAGGAATGTACCCATTTTCAGCCTTGATTAACCCTGCATATGACGCCTCTATTTTTGAAGGTATGTCCCTATTTTCAGGTTTGATTTACCCCTTCACGCAATTTTCTGAACTCACCCCTCATCACATGATTTTTAAACCTATCTAGTACAAAAAAAATAAACATTGCATGACCAACATATTAGTGCCACCAATAATTTAAAGTAAGAGATGCATATCTTACATCCTCCTTCTTCTGAAGCAAAAATAAATGACATTTTGTGGTAGAATTTTGGAATACATCTCATTAAAGTCTGCAGATTTTACACTGCCTCTTTGATAATATTCTTATAGTTTCCATCATTTTGTTATCCTCTGTTTTTTACATGTGTATCTGAGTACTGTCCCACATTCCTATTGGAAGTGGGATGAGTTATGAGCCAATTGGTATTCAGATGTTATGGTATACTATATAAGTATAAACTGATATATGTATTTCTATCTCCCTCACAAAACTGTCTATAACATTTCTATGTTACACACATTTCTTTTATTACTTTTTTCTTATACTAACTATTCACTATCGCACTGTCTTAAAAAAACTGTCAAACTTATCTTCATAATCAAAATCATTCACCTTTTACTCCTTTTCTCGACCCTACCTCCCTCACTTCTTCCTTCACCTGTTTCCATTATTAACAAAGTGGAACAGAATGAGTTACAAAATACATGATTCTCTATTTCTTTACTCTAAGTTGTATAGTATGCTTCATACATAAGCTCACTAAGCTTCCATATACCAATCAATTATGAATTACAATAAGAACCAATCAGCCTTTTCTATATTGCTCATTAGTATTGTTATTTATACTCCTGCGGTGGTGATGCTGCGGTGGCGTTGTCGCCTCACAGTAAGACGCTGTCCGGTTCAATTCTCAGCTAGAGCGTCTTCTGCGTGGAGACATGTGTGAATGGGCGTACCTTCGTTGAAGGTTGTGTGTCAGGGCTGGTAACTCAGTGCGTAAAAATCAACTACCAATCATTAGCGGACCGGAGTTCCGCTGTGGCGACCCTTAACCGGGAAAAGCCGAAAGACACAACAACAGTATTGTTATTTATACTATGATTTTCTTGCTGACCTCACTTGATTATTCTGCTTTTTATGTACTTTGCACTACAAGTCCACTGTGAATTTCATTATCACTGTATACATTTCTTTATCACTGTATAAAACTATTAATGCTATGAATATTATTACTATGTTACTACGTTCTGTGATGATGTGAAGCTTTTCTCCCTGGGCCTCTGCTAAAAATGGGATTTCCCAGCCAGACTCTCCTGGTAAACAACTGTAACTAAATAAATAAATAAATAAGAAATAATTAGATGTCCACATCTTCAGTTGTAGGTGCATACTTTTCCTAGGCCTTTGATCCTCTTTTAGTGTCTGTAGGTTGAGAGGTATGCTAATCAACTCCACCAAGTAGAAGAATTTCCTGACAACCTTAAATAGTGACCAAAGAAGAGAGAATTATCAACTCAAGTTCCCAGGTCTCTATCTATATTTTTATTTTGAAGTGGGATGTTGGTGATGCTATATACCGGTAGGATGGTTTGTTGGCCAAATTAGACTATGTTGCATTTTTTTAGCATTTAATTTAAATCCATTTTCAATACTTCAGGTATTTATAAAAGTAAGTTCCTGCTGAAGGGCTTATGTGTGGGAGGAAGGTTTCACAATGACTCTCAGTTTGCAGTCATCTGGGTCAGAAACGTACATATTGACAGAGTAGAAAATTAAGTCTGTTAGCTGTAATTCATGTGGCACAGGGTTTGATTCCCTCAGCCCTCTTTTGCCTATTGTGTGACCCTGAGCAAGTCATTTAAACAAACATTGCTTAGAGACAACTGGGAATTGGGCTATGATTCTTAATGGTCTTCTGACTGCAAGCCTAATAACTCCCTATAAATGTATACTGTGTAAAAGTGATTTCAGCAATGGTCTGCAGGACACCACTGGTCAGCTTGATGCTCTCTGACACACTGATCCTGCCACTCACACCATGTTGATTCTGTATTTTAGTCAATTTGCTATCCATTTATATATTTGCAGTGCATTTAGTTTATTACTTATGACAGTATTGGGATGGTGTCAAGTACCTTGGCCAGATCAAAGTAGGCTGCGTGTACAGCATGACCTTGACCAGATCAAGGTAGGCTGTGTTTACAGCATGACTGTTTTCAAAAGCTTGTGTTACATCAAAGTAGCCTGTGTGAACAGTATGACTGTTGTCAAAAGCTTGTGTTACATCAAGATAGATTGTGTGTACAACATGACTGCTGTAAAAACTGTGTTTACCTTGCTAAAGAAGTTTATGAGTTTCATTAGACAAGGTATATCTTTTGCAAAACCAAATTATTGTGGATTCAACCTGATGATACTTTTAGGTAACCATTTAAAAATCTTGGGAACTGCATAACTGACTCCTGAGATTTGGGGACCAAATGGCCAAAAATGTAGACTTACATATATTAAGTGTGAGACTGACATTTTTCACAGTATTGCCTATTCTCTGAGGTATGATGAGCTTATACCTAGTACATATAAGTTTGGAGGGTGTTGGGGTTAGGCCTTAACACTTAGTGGTACAGGGGCCTTCCCCTCTGGAAAAAAAAAAGTTTGAAGGAGAAAGACTGATGTTTGATGTTCACTCTTCTGTATTTTCTGTCATTTTTTTTCCTGTGTTTTGAGACTTGGCGATGCAAGTCTGGAGAGTTCAGTAGGAAGCCATTTTTTAATGTCTATGTTATTCAAATCACTGAGTAGTGGGTTCCTAATACCATGACAGGAATGGGCCTCACTCTTAAGTCTGGGTATGATTAGAGTTCATGAAATTGGTATTGTTTCATTCTTAGATGTTAGCTAAGTGTGTTCTTCTCACCATCCACATTATACCCAGAATAGCCTCCTGCTACAGTTCATTTGGGGTTACCTGTACTGGTAGAATATTTAAGCATGATCGTAAATTCTTTTTATTAGTAATGTCTCTCCTACTGCAAATGGAACTGGCTGGGTATCTTTCTTCTACATTACTCTCTTTTCTGCTTGCAAATCCTGATATTTCATGACTTTGTGTGTCTAAACATAAGACACTGTAATTGCTGGGTGTAGTAATTCCAATGATCAATGCAACTTTTGTCTTTTTTTTCATAGGTTCATAGGTGTGCACTAGGTTAATGACCACAAGGACCTTTTTAAGCCTAGCTGTGCATCCCAGACCTCTGACAAGTTCTGGTTCCTTAGATAAACGTAAGCAAGCTCTTGGAATATGATACATTTACAAGCAGAGGCCTGGGAGATGACCTGTTTACAGGATGATGGTGTCCATTATAGACATAGGTGACAAACTAGGGATGAACTTCCTGGTTCCCATCGAACAATCCAAGTTACACTTGAAATGGGTTGGGAGGAACTCTGATTACATGGATGGGGAGCCTGTTCCAGAGAAAGGGTAGTCTCTGGGATACATACCTGTTTGTCCAGTGGGTCCCATTTATTTTACAGGCAAGGTTTAAGTCCTTAGAATGGATAATTCTGGTGCTGTTTTTTTTTGGATATGCAGGAGGTCCATCAGGGTGGAGTCTGACAATGTCTTGTATGCCAGGGATAGATATCCCCCTCAACAGCCTGTAACAGATAGACTACAAGGACAGGACCTTGAGGTGGTCTGCATAGGACATGTTACTTACACCCTGTATTCTTTTAGTGAGGAACCTCTGTGGACTGCATAGGACATGTTACTTACACCCTGTATTCTTTTAGTGAGGAACCTCTATGGACTTTCCAATTTTTGGATATGCCTGGTTAGATACATAGTAAAGGGAGGCATTGTACTCAATGATAGGTCTGATGAATGCTGAATACAGTGAAACAATGATCTTCTTGAACAAATATATCTGTTTTTTCTTGTCTCTATTTTTGAACTGTTGGTAATGTGTGATCCCATGTGATAAAACATCATCCTCTATAATACTTTATGGTTCATTTTTCCAGTGATTCTCAGCTATTTCTATATTAGCTGTGTTTGTTCAGTACTCAAAGATGTAGTCTTGCTGCATTATTGTCTCTATCAGTTACAGAACCTCAGCCATGTGTGTATCACACCCAGCAAAGAGGTGTACAACTGTTTCCAGTTCTGTTTTATACAACCTGCATTTGTCCATTTCTCCCACTCATTCAACAGACTTTGTAAACCAGTGTGTACATAGCCCACTATCATGGGCAGCTATTATTAGCTTTTCATCTTTTGGTTTCAGTTCCCCTCTCCTTAGTCGTTCCTGTAACAAGTCTTGGTCATCATTTGATTCTTTCAGAAGATATCTAATTTACCACTGTATTTGTGGACTTTCCAATTTCTCTCCCTCTCATCTGATCTCTTTCTTTATATTCTTTCCTTCTCTTTTTTTTGCCACTTTCAATCTGTTTGATTTTTGTCTACTTCTGGTTTTATTTCCATTCCATTTTTCTTCCAAAATGCTGCCATTAAACTAAGCAAATATGTCATCTTAGACTTCTCGCCTTGCATTAGAACTTTCTCTATGTTTAGATCTGATGAGCTTAGCAAATATGTATGCAGTCCCAAAACCACAGATCTGTGCATGCAATCAACTTCAAGGGAGCCCATACCTCCTTCAGACTGAGTGTTGTATAATCTTGGTATGCATTGTTCTTTATGTATCATTTGATAAGCATGTAGTATTTTTCGCATTTTCTTGTCTAACTGTTCATGTCTATAAGGCCCCAGAACATATCCCTGAGTGAAATTATCTTCAGATGCATCCTGCTCCACCTGTTACTCCTTCACCTAGGAAATCATTATTCCATCACTTTATGACACAGCCTTTGTTGGAGTTTCCATACTAAACCCATCACTTTGCAGATAGTCCACCAAATGAATTTAAATGTATTTAACCTCTATCCTACTAATTTTCTTTTCTACAATTCTCATTTGTTATCTTATTTTCTGCTTTGTGAAAGTTTCCATGCCTGAGTACCTTTGCCTGTGTTTTACTTCAAATATGTTTGGATACCAAATCTGTTATAATGTGTTCCATGGCCTTGGAAATGAGACTCATCACACTGATGGTTCTAAAGACTCTGAGGTCATTTGTAAGGATGCCTTTATGGAGTGACATCACCAGCGTTCGACATCATACTTCTGCGACTGAATCTGTAGCCAGGCTCAAGTTAAATAGCTTAAGAAAAGGTTCTGCTAGGGCACATTTAGTACTGTTTAGCAAACAACCGAGTATGCTGTGTTTACTTGTGAAAGAAGCAATCTTAGACTTAAACAGAATTTTCAGTGCACATTATTTAGTAATAACAAGGGGTTGAGAGATGTGGGGATTGTAAGGTGTTGGGTTATCAACTCAGGAGTGAAATTTGCACTAAATGTGTTAGTACATTGGTAATGTTGGCTGGATTCTAGTACGTTTTGATATTTAGTATGTGTTCTGTACATTATTGAGTGATGTTTCTTAGTTTTCTTAAATAACTAAAGAGGTATTTGTGATTGTTCTTGTCTTCGCATGGCAACATGAAGCTTAGTAGATCTAATATAGACTTTTTAAACTCTTAGTCAAATTCCTAATATTTTCCTTGATTCATGGTTATTTATATTTGTTGTATACTCAATTTAGTTTTTTTTTCCTTTTATTGCAGATTTTATTTATGTTAGTGGACCACTAGGGTGGTTTACTTTTACATTTACCATTGTATTTGTAAACAAATCTTGGCATTTGCATATATTAGTATAAAACTTGTTCGTGAATTTACCTGAGCCAGCAATGTGTGGAGTAACATTGTTATAAATGAATTTCAAAAGTCTATCATATAATTTGAGGGATTTATGTGCTTGAATAAGTTTCATTTCATTTCATTTGACTGAGACCACAATACCTAATTTTCAAAATACCGAAAACTCATTTGACTGTGTAATTATATTGAAAGCTTACTATGCTGAATTTCACACTTCTACGTACATGTTTTGGTACCTTAATGATTCTAGACCTGTATGAAAGTGAAAGCTATTGGTTCATTTACATTGTAACTACACTTATCTGGTGAAGCCAATAAAAGTTCCCAGGGATTCTAAGGAAGTGTCCTCTATATACTCTTCTAAAGGGAAAGGGAGCAATCTTGCCTCTCCCCTGAGTCTGATAATTGGGTTGCAAAATTAAGTTATGTATTGTTATTTGGTACTTAGTTTTGTAAAATAGTAATTTAACTAAATTGATTACTAAAGTGGGAAATTTCTGATGTTCATCTGGGATTCAGTCTATTATAACTGTGACATTAAAGTTTCATACTAATTCTTTTCTTGTAATTCCTTCCATTTGGATAATTGTACAAAATAACAAAAACATAAGCCTTAAATGCAGCCCATTGATTGGGGAAAAAAAGGTACATCAGTTCTGTTCAATTCCCAATACTCTTTAATGCTCTTAACTATTTCCTCCTTACATACTACCAGCAGTTTATGATTAAAAGTGATACTTTTATACAAATTGTATACATATTGTTTAATTCAAGTATGATAGGGGAATGAGTTGATATAATTCTTGGTTTTATGTCTTTCCCAAGGTAAACAAATACAAAGAAATAAATAATTAAGTTATGTTAATTTCTTATTCTTGAATTGTAAATGTATATATAATTGCTAACACTACAGTGCAGAATTAAGGGGTGCAGCAGTCCTGAATGTGTCATCCTCAGGGTGAGATGTTAAAACAGGTTCCCATCTGCTTAAGTTACCTGCACGGTGGATGCATATGATCCCACATCACGTATGAAAAAGAGCTGAGGACTTCTATTTATCAAGTCATTATATATACAATATACATATATACATGCCCCTACTAAAAAACAAAACATTTTTACATATCATATCACTCAAAGAACAAAAATGAATCTAATAGCATATATTTTTAACAACTTTTCAGCCTCCATCCTTTAACTCACATATATTTTAATCATCTGTATTATACTACTCCACATTATCTGATTATATGGCAACTCTTGACACCCCATTTCCCACATTATCCACATAATTGTTGTCTGCAGTCTATTTAATCTAACTCTCTTTTTTCTGTCTAAAATATATAGTCATATCTATATTTATTTAAAAAAAAATCACATTTACGTTCCTTATAACATAAATCTGTTTTAGTTGTTGCTGTATCACATTCTAAAAAGAAACGTTCCATGGTTTCCTCAGCATTATAAATTCTACTCAATCCATCCTACCTTTGCTTAGATTTCATTTCCACTTTAACTGCTAATTTTTTAAACACCAAATACCACATAAAATCCTACAATTCTATACCCATTTTAGATGCCTGCCTTCTTTGTTTTATTGCATTTTTAATGTTTGCATCTTTACTTTCCCAGACCTTAACATAATGTTTGCTCATAATTTCTTCATGCCGTTCCATTCTACAATACTTATTTCATTCCATAATTGAAATAAACGACCATGACTCAGACTATCACATGCCTTCTCAACGTCACATACTATTTTCATTTCTTTCATCGCCAGTTCCTTAACTATCAATAACAGATCTTTACTGTTCCTCCTTTCTATACCTGACACCCTTTCTGCAATAATCATTTTATCATTTGACCTAGACTAACATGGAAAATTTTCATCATTGTCTCATGATCCACATTATTCAAAACAACAGCTTCACCATGCCCTCACATGGGTCTATATTATGCCTGCTAAAACCCCTTTCAGCAAATGGCTCTTTGCCGAACAAACCAGCTAAATCTGACTTCCACGAGTGGCCATTTCAGCAAAATTTTTTCCTAGCGGGAAAAATGCTTCTCCGGTAATCTCCTTCCATTTCTATTTACTCAGTCTTATACTTTATGTTATACTGTAACCACCATTGCTGTGTATTTTATAAAGATGCTTCATAGCACAAGGATCTAATAATTAAGTAATCAGAGGCAGTAGTGCAACAGGTAGCATACTCGCCTTTGGTGCAGATGGCTAGGGATTCTATTCCCACACCATGTAGATTGATTAATAACACTGCAATGCAGCATAAAAGGAAAGCTGCACTCCTGAGTATGTTGCCCTTTAGTTGAGATGTTAAATTGAGGTCCTATCTACTTAATATGGCTGTAGCTTAGGTGGATGTAAAAGATCCTATGGCACCTATGAAAAAGAGTAGGGAAAGAAGTTCCCTCACAAACTATCCACATTTCCCCGTCCAGTATTAATGCCAACTGACGTCTCTCCTGAAATGGAGTATTAGCTTAGTGGGACTAACCCAGTCAACAAAAGATGGGCAAATAAAATCTAACCATAAACTTTCATTTCTTTCAAAAACATTGCATCTTATTCTACTTTTACTGCTGGTACTT
The DNA here is from genome assembly GCF_019279795.1 of Protopterus annectens. Taxonomy (NCBI): domain Eukaryota; kingdom Metazoa; phylum Chordata; order Ceratodontiformes; family Protopteridae; genus Protopterus; species Protopterus annectens. The sequence goes on along the minus strand of NC_056733.1, from coordinate 1,243,305,232 downwards.
TCAGACCTTTACCATCCTTAACATACTTTTCTACGTTAGAAAAGTCAGCCATTATATCTCTATAGTCTGCAAAATAATTTTCCTTAATCTTACTTTTAATTTCACATAGTCCTTCTGAAGAAAAAAAACAGCAATTCTGTTTTTATACATCCATTTTAATACCTATATTCCCTTTGTCCACATATTTTCATTTTAATCAAACTCAGAGATATCTTTTCCTATGTTAATATCTTAAGCAGTTTTTCTTTAACTCCTTTAAAATTGCAAATGAAGTCTGCCATCATGAAAATATCCATTTTGGTTAAAAAGTATTACTTACACCTTAACAATGCTTCTCTTTTCTTTTTAATTGTATACACATTCACTTCTATTAATCTAAACACTGCAATTTTAAATCTAATATTACATATGAGGCATTGCCCTGCTATAACAATTATTGTATCTGAAAGTTTTATATACTCTATGTTCACTCAGATCTGCTCAGAACTGGTGGCCAAGGTCACCGCATACACAAATGCCACAGATATAGCCAACCTGCTGGCTGACAGGTTCAGAGTAAACTTCACCCATCTGTCCCTCCCATCAGTAAATCAGGACATCCTCAGCACCTTCCCTCCTCCCCTTATCTCTAGGGAGCAAGTCATCACTGCCCTCTCAAAGGCAAAAAATATAGCCTCCATGGGACCCGATAACATCTCGGGCTGCATTACATGAACTCAGGCAAGAACTTGCAGCACCATTAGGCACCATATTCAACCAAAGCCTGAGTACCAGTTTCATCCCAGCCAAGTAGAGGACAGTCACTGTCATTCCTTTGCACAAAAGTGAAGCATCCACCGAGCCAGGAAATTATAGACCCATCAGCCTAACTAGCCTGATCTGCAAGGCCATGGAGCGGATTATCATGAACTTCATTAACAAGGACATTGGCAACCTCCAAACATTCAATCCCACACAGTTTGGTTTCATCAAGGGATGGTCAGGCCTGTTAAATTGGTTGAATTCTTTGAGACAGTCACCAAAGCCATGGACGAGGGGTAGATGGTGCACACCACCTACCTTGACCTGGCCAAAGGTTTCGACACTGTTCCCTACTCGGGTATAATAGATAAACTCTCTCAACTAAGCATCAATCTGTATGTTACCAGATGAGTAGCAAACTGACTCACTGATAGAACCCATCTAGTCAAAATAGTGGAAGCCACTTCAAGCAGTAGACTCGTAATGAATGGTGTACCTTAGGGATCAGTCTTGGTGCTTCTGTTGTTTGGGATATACTTTTTTCAGGTGCAGGCCAAAACCAGTGTCATATGGCTGACCAAGTTTGAAGATGACGGCAAGCTGGGCATGGTCATAAATTTCCCAGGTGATGTGAATATCTTCCAAGAGAGTCTCATCCAAACAAATGACTAGTGCCAGAAACATGGCATCAAACTGAATGCCAAAAAATGCATACTCATCCCCTTTGGAGAGAGTGCATTCCCACAAATTATCACATTAATAACAAGGTCCTAAGCATGCAATTAGTCGAGAGGAACTTCGGCATTCAGGCTGATAGCAAACTGACTTTTGACCACCATATTGCCTCCATTGCAGAAAAGCTTTCTACATAGCCAGCCTCATTTGTAAGGGTATATCATCCAGGGACAAGGTGGTCACAACATCCCTGTATTCTTCCCTTATAAGACCCATTATTGAGTACATGCCTCTTTCAGCATGTACCTCATAAAGCACATGCAGCAGCTGGAGAGACCAGAGGTTCCTCACCAGGAGAATCCAGGTCCTCAAACATCTATCTTACACAGATAGGTGAAAGGCCCTGTCCTGCTACTCAGCCTTATACAGACTCCTCAGAGGTGACTTCTGTCTGGCATACAAACCAATCTCAGACCCCACCTTGACGGGACTGCTGCATATCTACAAGTCAAGCTCCATTTAAGTAATCCACATGCATGACCTCAACCTGGTCTGTGACATCAATAGGACTTGTTGGCGGGATAGATTTGTGTTCCAGAGACTCCCCCTTTTGTGGAATGGACTCCTTCTCCCCATCAAGCAGAGTACTTCATTAACCCTTTTTAAGTGCAACCTGGATAACTGGATGGGGAACAGAAAATACACCCCTGGGATTCCACCTGTGTCCTGCTGGACAGGGACATCAGGTGCTGACTTGTTGGAACAAGGGCTAAATCCTTGGCTAGGCTTGTAAGGGCTTCAGGGCCAATAGCCTAGTAACTTCCTATGATCCTATGATCCTATTTCAAACATCATAACCACCCCCGAACACACGTCTTTTCCAAATAACCATTTCATTCTCTAATCCGCACAACTTACTTTTTTCTGATTTTCATTTAAATACATCAAATCCTGTAAATAAATAATTCCCCATTTTTGTTCCTTACACCATTGTACTATGTTCCATCTTCTTTTGTCATTTATCATACTGTTAACATTTAATGTTAGGATTTTAATAGTAACCTTTTCTTTTTTTGCAGTTTGCTTTAGTGTCAGTTTCTTTCTTTTCTTCTCCATATTCTCCTTGTTTTCCTCTTCGTCTCCTATTTCTACTTCTTCTAGACTTAAAATTTGAAAAACATTGGAACCTAATTCCAAGAATCTTTTATTATTTCTTTCCCCACACTTTGCTCGTTTCCTTTCTGTTGTTCTCAGTTGTTTACACCCAGCATTTCTTTCAAGATTTCAATTGTATCAAAGTCAAACCAATCAGGTTCTTTACTACCCCAATGTCTACAATATTTATTACATTTATAACCAGTATGACCAACCTGTCCACAATGAATTCATTCACTTATAAAATTATCTCTCCCGCACACAATGATAACATTTTTGACTGTCCTCAAAATTTCAGCACAGCCCTCTTACCATTAATTAATAACCACATTTGCTAAATGCATAATTTCACCATTTGCACATATGAAATATAACATTACTTCTCATCCCCAGCCCATAATGTCTTTCATCAGTCATTTTTTAATGTACAATACCTGTGCATTTTTTCCAGAGTTTTACTTCAGATTCTGTTGTTTACGATCTTCTAAGTTGCAACATCACTCTCCTTTTCAACATCCCCATGTCCCTTTAACAACATAATTACTCCGACCCCGGGATTCATGAAGCTCGGCGCAAGGCCGGCGTAAGGGCTGCGCCGGCGGTGCAGTGAATAGCCGGCGTAGTAGTGCCATATGCATATTAATGAGAGTGCACCGCAACCACAGACACGTGCGTAGTGTACGTGAGCGAGCCCAAGTAGGATGCGTCCGGAGGCGTGGCCAAGCCGGCATGCGGTGAGCAACCTAATGTGCTGACTGCCACGGTCCGCCCATAATAGTAATGGCAGCAGCCAGGGCCCGTGCAGAATGAAACGCACATAGAGTATGCAACATAGTACCCGTCCCAACTAAACGGAGAAGCAAATACAACCCACGAAGGCTTAAGTGTACCCGTCCAAGGAGCAAAGGATACACATGAGACCGCGTTCGTTCCGCAATGCACCGTCAGTGGTTATACGCAGAGAAGGTGTACAGCAGCATGTCAGCACGCCACACCGACATAGGAGTAGCGACTAAGGTCACCACCTGTCCCACTTTGCGAGGGGCAGTCCCTCTATGGGCAGTTGTGTCCCGGAAAAAAATATTAAAAATGGCAAATGTGCTAAGATAGTAGGACATAATGATATCCCGTATTTAATGTAATGGTAGCATGAATTGGTTATTTCTGTCACTGAAATACCTAAATGATACAAGAAACAGAATAAGCAACCAAACTGCCACAACAATAAGCTTTTATTTAGGCAAACAAGTGAAGTTCTATGCTATATAGTGACCGTGTGTATGTGTCGGTCTGTAAACTCAGATGTGAGTCCCGGAAATATCCCACCTTGGCAACTGGAAAAGGTGGCAACCCCAGTAGCGACATGGGCATGGTCACCAGGGTTACCAGCTGTCCCAATGTGCCGTGGACAGTCCCTCATTGGACAGTTGTGTCCCTGCAAAAACGAAAAAATGGAAAATGACCTGAGATTCCCTGCCAAAAATATTCCCGCAATATACATGTAATAGTAGCATAAAATATATAATTGTATATGAAACACATACATGGCATAAGAAACTGAATAAGGAACCCAAATGCTAACAGAATAAGCGTATATTATGGCAAACAAGTAAAGTCCTGTCAACTCCACTTACTGTGGGTATGTGTTGTCCTGCAAAATCCGATGTTCCCACAAAACATGTCCCACTATGGTCATTGGAAAAGGTGCCAACCAAAATGGTCACAAGCAGTAGTGACAGTACATAGCCGGGTAGCTGTGTTGACATAACAACAGGAAGGAACCAAGATACCTTAAACACAGGCAAACATGTGCATAGCAGCATATCCCACTCCCAGCAACGTCTCTGTCGCATACACTGGATGGCGTATGTTGAAGTGTAATATCCAGAAGCAGAACCCATGCATTCAGATGTAATACACAATAGCCTCATTGTAGCATGTAAGTCCCACCCATGTACACCTGTGCACCCAAACCTGCTAGCATCCGTGTGCAGCTATACACCTACACACAATGTGCATACCTGAAATGTGGTAAGATGTTTGTGTTAGGCAGTGCCACGCGGGCAAATACGTACCCCACATGTCACCAACCCACCTCAGGTACAGATATGGAAATGGCTGCATGTGAATGTGTCTGCAGAATGTGTACATCCCGCATGTGGTATGTACCCGTCGAAACCATATAGGTTTGCATACGACACGGTGCACATAACTGTACACATGTGGACAAGTCGGGTTGTTGAACCACCGCATCGATGATTAGCTATGCAGAGAAGTCGAAGACATATAGCGGAACACGTGCCTACCAAACAGGACGTCCTAACAGGGTGCTACAGGAAAAGAAGGGGAAGGTGGGACATCACATGTGGAGAGTAGCGTTGCCGGACGGCCAAATACACACGGTCAAGGTAAAGGACGGAACAACATGCATATGGCCGGATGGATGTTGTTCGCAAAATATATATAGAAACACATATGAAGTGCCAGTTTAGACTCGAAATACTATATAATGCATTGAATTGTACCGTACAATATGGCAGTAGAACTGATCCTGCATGTTATTGGTGAAGCTAAGCTGTAGTGTGATGGAATTCTGACCCTGGCAGTAACCAGTACAGCAGGCTTAAGTCTCTCAGCATTAATTATCTGCTGGGTTACAGAACAATAAATGTATGTACATGCATAACATCACCCCTTCCCCTGAGGAGGATGGCCTTGTGAGCTCTATCGAAGATAAGAGTACAACTCCTTACCAGAGAGACAAAGCAACGTATTAAGAAATTAACTGACTACTGTATCGGAACAGTCCAGGGTCCTTGAAACAGCTACAATCACAGAAGGACACTGTAATTGACCAGGTGCCTTGCAAGGCTGTGTTATTCTCATGGGAAAACATTTTAAAACACGACCCCAGCACCCACGTATGTATAGACTATTGCGGACCATAGTGATGGAAATGCCCTGTGACCGCCACGCCAGTGAGGTGGGCAAAAGCTGATTGTAAACACTATATAAAGAAGTTGCTTACTGTATAGAGTCAGACAAAACTCTCATACTTGGACTGTATATTATTTTGCTTGCCTGTGTACACTACTAAAACGTTGTGAACCCGAGCCTCCTGTGTTATTGACTGTCACTTAGAAAAGCCTACTGATAACTACAGTCTGGTTTTAACAACTTATTTGACATTGTGATCCTTGTAATCCGGAATTCCCTTGGTAAGCTACAGGTCAGAGTGCATGGGTGGTTAGACATCTGCGCAGGAGAATTTGCCTAAATGGTTCTTCTTGAATGAAAAGACCTCCGACTGAATTGTTGTGTGTAAAGAGGCTGTCCACTGTCTGAACTGTGGCTGAAAAGCGGAAAACTGGATCCCAAGAAGAAAACGTGCAGCCTTAAACAGGAGGCTCAGGTAAGGAGTGTTTGCCTCTTTGTCTCTATTGTAGATCAGGGACCAGACTACATTGTGTTTCTGTTAACAGTTGTGATAGCGGGTCGAAGACCAATCCAAATAGTGTTAAATCTGAACATAGGTCAGGGGAACACAGAGCAGAGTAAATAGTCATTGTAGACACTACAGTGGATACAGGGAAGGAGATACCACGTGGTATGAGAGAAGGGTACATAACAGTCGTGTAGAGGATATGGGAGATTAGTGAACAAACAGATCATGCGATCCGCGTTTGACGGGTGACGTGAAGTATATGCAATCGCAGAGAGCACATAATGTGAGATATTCAGCAAAATGGGGTAATAAATATGACATTGATGGTATATTAGACAAAATATCGTTACTGAAACATTGTAATCTCTGAAAATGTGATGCACATGTTCTAGGGTAACCACCTGTCCCACCCTGTGAGGGACAGTCCCTCTTCGGCCAGTTGTGTCCTGCAAACAAACCGAACAAATGGCAAATGTCTTGATATCTCAGGACAAAGATTTCCCAGATATCTTTTCAAATGGTAGCATAAAACACTAATATTGTATCTGGAACAACAAAATATCATAATAAACAGAATAAGCAACTGAAATGCTACAAGAATTGGTAGCTCTCCTGGCAAAAAGTGAAGTCCTGTCCTATGTACTGGCCGTGGGTATGCTTTTTCCAGGCAAAGTACACGTTCCGAACACTAATGTCCCACATTGTGCATTTGAAAAGGTGGCAGCCCTAAGATGTGCAGGCGACAAAACAGCGACAATTGGGTATCCGTCAAGCACATAGGTGGATTGAGGTAGTGAACCGAAGGGGACAGAACACTACAAATGCGAAAGCATCATACGTACACAAAGAAGATAATAATACAGTAGTAGCGACAGCCCCCCCCCTCTACCACCTCCGATACCACATCCAGGATATGAAGCAGGAGGGCAGGCTAGTCCCCCCCCCCACGTTATCCTGTGGCAACAGAGGTATCACAACGACCAAATGTAAGAGAAGCTATTGAAACCACATCCCGAACTCGTAACATACCTAGGGACACTCGAGTAAGAAGACAGTCACTAGAACAGAGTGAGGATATCTGTCAATTAATTGAAGTACCGAACCCTCATGCAGGACAGGAAGGCCAGGACCCAACCCCCGTAGTGTATAGACCGTGGACACCAGATGATATCTGTAAAGTCACACAGTGAATTCCCCATCTACAAAGTAATCGCTATTCACCATGCAATACTCCTGTATCTTCTGATCGGAAAACAAAGGGGGAATGGCGGATGGTACAGGATTTACAAGCTGTAAATCATGTAATAATACCTAGGGTACCGATGGTGCCAGACCCACACACAATATTGAATGCTATGAACATGCCACAGAAGTGTCTTACCGTGGTACATATAAGCTATGCTTCCTTTGCAATACCTATACATCCAGATAGTCCGTATTGCTTTGCATTTACATTCAGGGTAACAGATACAGCCATACCCAGCTATCGCAGGGATACTGTGAAAGTACAACGATATTCCCAGAGGAGATGGCTAGCTACATTCCGGTGTTTACTACACCCGGGGCCAGTCAAGTTCTACTTTATGTGGATGATATTCTGCTTGCGGCCCCTACCCAGCAGCAATGTATGGAAGATACAATAGCATCATTGAGATATTCAGCAGAACAGGAACATAAAGTAAGCAAGCATAAATTGCAACTACAGAGAATACAGGTCAAGTACCTGGGATATGTGGTATCCAAGTAGGGTAGAACATTACATGACGATAGGAAGGTAGCAATTTCACAAGCACCCAAGCCAACTACCAAGAAGGGAATGAAGTCCTTTCTGTGCCGACTAACATTTGTCAAAGCTGGTTACCAAACAATGCTTCTGAATCTGTTGTATTGTCTGCCTTAATCTTTAATACACCTATGGCAGCACAACACATACTACACTGGATTACAGTAGCAGAAACAACTTTCTGCAGACTAAAACGATTGATAGCTTCAACATCTGTATTAGGTCTCCGAATAATCATAACACATGTTGTCAGACTGTAGATTGTAAGCGGAGATATATGACGTCAGTCTTGATGCAACAGCATGGAAGTAAGCAACGCTACATAGCTTACTACCCATTGCAGTTGGACACTGTGGCATGGTCAGTGCCACATTGTGTACAGGCAGTTGTTGTAGCACCCATGGCAGTACAGGCCCCGGCCTCAATGTTATCATACCACCCTCTCACTGTGAGAATGTCTCCTGCAGTTGCGATCATTCTGCTGCAAGAGAAGATAGCATTCCTGACCCGTGCTAGACATTTGTCTTGTTTGACTATACCACTGAGTCAACCTCATATGGTGATTGAACGTTGTACAACATTAAACCTATCAACGTCATGTCCGACACCTGTGTATGGCACACCACACAGTTGCCTATACGAAATGGAAGAAATAACTACACACAGACATGATATATCACTGATATACCCTTAGATGATGCAGAGGTGACAGTTAATGTACGGATCATGTAGACAGAGTCCTACAGGAACGAATCAAGTAGGTTATGCAGTAGTTATTGATAATGAGATTGTAGATGCCCAACCCCTGCAGCATAACGTGTCTGCTCAAGCAGCAGAATAGATAGCTTTAACACGTGCTTGTACTGTGGCGAAAACCTGATGTGTGGACATATGTCCCGATAGTCAGTATGTTGTCTGTACAGTGCATGTTTATGAGCAGCAGTGGAAGAATAGGGGAATGATAACATCCACCGGTAAACCGATTAATCATGCGCAATTGATCCTGAATGCATTACATTCCATTCAGTTACCCACTAAAGTAGCTAATTGTAAATGTGCAGGTCATAGATAGCAACAGGATAACAGTAGGAAAGGTAAGGCATGAGCTCATGCAGCTGCAAAACAAGCAGCCTCACAGTTGGAAAGTGTATGTTTGAATGAGGAATGACAATCCTCAGACATTTTACATGTAGAAATGTTACAAACAATGCAAACATCAACTACGAAAGCAGAAAAGCCGACGTGGGTATGACGAGGAGCAATCCTTGAAGACGGACTGCACATATCCACAGTGAGAAAGCCAATATTAATGTCTAATGTAGTCAGATATGCGGCTTTGTGGAGCCATGGGTAGAGACATGTCTCAACAGGGGGGATGGTACATTCGGTTAACAGAATACCCCTAACATATGGAATTAGGAACCACATACAAACATCATGAGCAGTGTGTCACATTTGCAGTAGATATCATGCACAGGGAGCATTTAAACCGAAGGGAGTGTGTTTACCTACACCACCATAACCGTTCCATACTATTTGTATGTAGTTCATACATCTGAATAAATGTGAAGGGAAGAAATACTGTTTAGTGATTACACATACATATAATCAAAATGGGTAGAAGCATTCCCAACCATGAATCCGGATGCAGCAGCAGTGGCAAAGGTGCCAGTAAATTAAGTATCCCGAGATCGGGCATACTGTAAAGAAGCTACAGTGACAATAGAACACATTTAGTGAACCAGACAATCACGCAGCCTGGGGGATTATTTTGTATTTCCATGAATGTAAATTGCATGTACAACCCACAGTCAGCATGACTGCTGGCGCGGTACAATGGGATCCCGAGAAATAAGTACAGGAGGTTGGTGGGTGACACCCAGATGAGTTACATTTGCTGTCTACCTCTAGCATTGCTGAGCATGACAACAGTTCCAAATGTAAAGTGTTCCGCCCACTTCAAAGTAGTATGTGGAATGGCATATCATGTGCCAGAGTGGAAAGCTGTCATGCCTGCAGAGCCGGAGGTCGATGGCTCATTAGCAGGTGACACGAGAGGATTGTTAACCAATAACACTGTTTTGCAGTTAAAGTCTTTTAAAGATAAAGAGCAAGTGAAGCCGGACGCATAGCTGACACCAGTATCCTGTGTGTATGTCACTGTTATCCAAACAAGATAATTGGCAAGTGGAAAGTGTGAAGGTCTGTACCAGGTACTGTTGGCAACGCCTACTGCAGTAAAGTATGCTGAGAGGTCGTCCTGGGTTCACCTCACAGTTTTCAAACCGGTAAAGGATATCAAGTCTGATCAACATCTTGTAGCTGATATACCATAGAGCCTGAATCACCTGGGCCAGACTGTATAACAATACAAAGCAACCCCAAAGACATTTGGTTTACTGTCACAATGATTATACACCTATTAACCATGTTTGTGTTTACTTTACATTTGCTGGGACCTTACCTGCATATAACTACACGGATACAAATAGTGATACGTGATGAACTGGCCACAGAGTGTCTTCCACACTTCAACAAATACCTAGGCATGACGCGTGTGCATGTACACACTATGAACATTTTAAATTGCTGTGTTTGTACTGCCATACCTACATCATATGGAGGACTTCCGATGTATGGTGTCCCCTTGGGGATAGATTGAGACTTGTGAATATTTACACTTTGATACAGGTTCTGTGAGATCACAGGACAAAGTGGCACTGTACTTACCTGTTACACAAAAAGTAATTGTATGTTGTTATAAACATGATACAGTTCAAGTTGGTGGGAGTATTTGTAACATAACTGTGTCTTACAAATGTCATATAACAGCCAAAGATCACAGTACTACTTGTAGCACCATTCATTATCTGTATTGAAGCTTCATGAGAACAACGTGGAAGGATGTGCAGAAACATCCTGAATTGTATAAACAGTCCTCTGTTATAGACAGGCAGATGTTACATGCAGAGGTAACCCGCATCAGTAGTAAAGTAGAATATTGTTATTTTGTTTGTGGGAAAAAGCATATCAATGGTTACCTGAGAATTGGTCCGGCAGTTGTTATTTGGGTTATCTGGCTCCAGTCACATGACATACTGCACAATTGCCTCTGGGTACAAACGAACTATAACACACATAGCTCAAGAACTGGGAACACAGTCGAGAAACCTACTAATCCAGTGGGTGAAATGGAAGCTGTTCTGACATTCCAGTTTTCTGCAAGAGATAAAGGAATATCGATCCATATGGACTTGAGTGACAGCGTCATAACCTGGGCTGGAACACTCCCAGCTTGTGGAGTAGTGAAATCAATCAGGGAACAGAGGAAGTTGTCAAAACCTGTCGGAGGAATGATGAATGTGACTTTCCGCTCCTGAACTTGTGACTGATGAACTGGATGCAATGAGAACTGTTGTGTCACAAAATGTAATAGCCACGACTGCACCCTGCCGGCGAGAATTGGTACGTGCGCGCTCATTAAAGAAGATCGCTGTGTCCAAGTACCACATAAAAGACCAGAATCAACGCCCACCTAGAGGTAATACAGCAGGTGTCATCCATGGCGGAACCAGGCCCAAACCCACTGACGAACCATTTCCACAAACCATTTGGTGGATGGGGTTCAGTCATACTGAATATCATGATTGCCATTTGTGTTGTTCTACTCATATTGGGAGCATGTGTCTATTATGGATACTTTGCATGTAAGTATTAGTCAGGGACTCTGTCGACGTATCTGTACCGAGACTATGTATCAAGACCTGTAGTGGTATTTGTCAATACAAAATGCAATCCTTCTTGAAATGTACAACAAATTACTTGCCTAGTTAAACGTTCCAGAGAGGAAGAGGCTAGGGAATGAAATAATGTGGTATATGTTTCTGGATAGAATAGAAGCAATCAAAGGAGGGAGAATGTTAGCAAAATACATACTTAAACATATATATGACGTGCAACTTTAGAAGCAATAAGTGTATAATGCATATTATTCTATCTTACAATATGGCAGTAGAGCTTATCATGCATGTAATTGCCTGTAGTGTAGCTGCAGTGTGATTGAACCCTGACCCTGGCAGTAACCAGTGCAGCAGGTGTATGTCATTCAGCATTAGTCATCTGCTCGGTTAGAGAATAATAAATGTATGTACAGGTATATCTGTCATCCTTCCACTGAGGAGGATAGGCTTGTGAGCTCTATGTAACACAGAGTACAGCTGCTCACCAGAGAGACAAAGGAACCTAGTAGGAAATGGAGTGACGACCGGATCTGAACAGTGTTGGAACCGTGACAGAGCAGAATTTACCGAAGTACATTCTAATTGACTATGTGGCTCGCAAGGTTTTGCTATCCTCATGGGAAAACATTTAATAAGCATTACCTTAGCACTGTTGTAGGAATACAACATTGTGGACTATAGTGATTTAAATGCCCTGTGACTGACCACATCATTAATGTGTGCAAAAGATGATAGCATACACAATGCTCATACAGCTGTAACATGTATAGAGTAAAACAAATGTCTAAACTTGTACTGCATAGTTCTTTGCCTCCTGCTGCACAGTAGTAAAACGTTATTAATCTCAGCTTACTGTGTTATTGACTGTCATTTTGAAAAGACGAAGGAGTGTTACAGTTTGATTTAAACAACGTAATTGACAGATGTGTATGTTCTAGCATGGGAATAGGTCAAGCCAACCATCACAATGTCCATGTGTACCACATACAAACAGCCAGTAACACGCAGTAGTAGTGCATGAAGGCATACACGACGGTGGGAATAGTACAGGACATATGGCACATGCCAATTGCAGATGCATGACACAAACCCCAGGATGGGTGTCCCTGCAAAGAGGAACATGTGCCAACCACACCTCCCACAGATGTACCGGCAATGAAAACACATGGCAAACACACAGAAACACTACCGTCCAACACACGACTGCAACGGAGCCTGGTCAGACACCAACATGAAGCATGCACAAAAAGATCATCTCTACTTGACTCCAAGTAGACTTTCCCCTATCTGTTAAACCTAGCACTTGCTCCTACAGTACTTATTACCTTGATACGGCACTCTTATAGATAGCACCCCAAAAAGGCAAACCCCCATTTCTCGGTAACCCACGTCCCCCGGAATCTCTTTTACAGTTGTTTGTCTAGTCCTTCTAGCATGTCGAGGGATCAGTTGCTAGTGTCCTCTCCTGCTCAGCAGGTGAACCTGGGAATATTGAGGCAATGTTACAATTGCCTCATGTACACAGACAACCCTCTCCTCCTCCCACAAAACCCAAATACATGCGAGAGATGCAACTATACGGCCAAACTGGAGGCTGAGCTCTCTCAACATAGGACTGGCAAGACCAGTCAGGAGGAGAAGGTTACCACACACACTATAGACCCAGTCTCACATAGTACCATCACAACCTCAAATCATACACATAAACACACAAAGACATACTCGGCGGCTCTGATCAAAAATCTACCAAAACAGCAGAGGCCACCAAAGCAGACACCCAAACAACCACCACCTCAGAACACAACACCTGCAACACATATACCTCACAGTCAGAGTGTCAAACAGTCACAGCCCTTAAGGCCAAACACAATGCCAGACACACTAGTCATTGGTGACTCCATAGTCAGACACACTGACGTCCTGCTCACCAGACTGAGTAAGGAGAAGGTCACAGTAAGCTGCCTGTCGGGTGCTAGAATCCGCCACATAACACAAGCACTCAGGTCTCTCAACAGCAGGTACAAATATGACTCAGTCATTGTCCAAGCTGGTGTAAACGACCTGAGACGTACCTCCTTGGACTACATGATAAGAGACATTGAGGAGCTCTCTGATTATGTAGCCCAGGCAGGTATGACCCTGACCTTGAGCAGTATCCTACCTTCACCAAGAATGATGCCACAATACAGAGATAGGATGATCAGCTTTAACAATTGGCTTAAACTGTGGTGTCATTCAAAGGGGATCCAATGTCTGTCTGCCTGGGATGACATGCTGGACAAGCCACGCTGCTTCGCAAGGGACGGCTTGCACCTGTCACCCCTGGGATTCCGGATATTGGCAAAGGCTCTTGCCACCCCCATAGTGTCTTTTTTAGGCAAGGCTCAAATTCTAAACCTACCACCCTAGAACACAAAAAAGGAAAAAAAACTAAGGGTAATGCTGCTCAATGCCAGAAGTCTAAATCTCAAAATGCACACACTCGAGGCCTTTCTCAGTATGGAGAACATCGATGTCTGTGCAGAGACAGAAACCTGGTTCAAGGCTCCTGAGAGCACCCCAGCACTATCAGGTTTTACCTCTTATCATGCGTTCCGGCCCCAAAATCCGGACAATACCAAGAAAGGAGGGGGGTATCCATATTCATCAAGAACACCCACACCTCAAGACCGGTGGCAATGCACGATGCATCGGAGACCATCCAGGTGCAATTAACCATAGGCAAGACTGCTCTGCAAATTGTAGCATGTTACAGGCCACCCTCACAAACTCAGGAACCTCACATGGCCTTCCTGAAAACACTAGAGGGGATAAATGTATCACCAAACACCATCATACTAGGTGACTTCAATTACCCTAATATAGACTGGGAACACTACTCAAGCCCAAACACCCTAGCCCAAAAGTTCCTGGAATTCATAAACTCAAATGCCATGGAACAACTAGTCACCATCCCACAAGAGGAGAAAACATACTTGATCTCATCATCACGAACATGGTAGCACAATGTTCAACATCGAAAGTATACCCCTCACTGGTGAGATCAGATCACAAACTAATCTCGCTGGAGGTCCTCATCCCACCCCCACCTGAAATAAAAAAGACCACAGTAAAGAACTTCAAGAAAGCAGACTTCACACATCTAAAGACTAGTGTGGTCACCTTTAAGGCCCCCGAGCCGGCGGAAAACAGTACTCAAGCCGCTGAATCACTTACAAATGCCTTCTACCAGCACCTGCAGGACTGCATGGATAAGGCAATCCCAAGCAAAACAAAGACTCTTTGTACCAAAGGCAAGCATCCAGTCTGGTGGACCCCAGCCATAAACAAACTCTACAACAAAAGGAGGAAGCTACTACAAGATAGAGCAAAATCCTTAAAAGGTAAGACACCCTTGCTCACCATAAGTAAAAAACTAAGAGCTCTCATAAAATCATCCAAAGCAAATTCTGAGAGAAAAATAGCTAAGGACTCAAAAGACAATCATAAGGCCTTCTTTAGCTATGTTAGAAACCTGGGAGGAAACTCCCAGATATGCTCAGAACTAGTTCAAAATGATGTGAAGATTACTGATCCTACAGACATTGCCAACATACTGGCTGACAGGTTCAGTGCAAACTTCTCCCCCCCCCAAAAGGAGAGATATCT
>NC_056733.1:1243273687-1243289545 GCF_019279795.1 Protopterus annectens | reverse complement strand
CATCCCGACCCGCGGATATGTATTGATGCAGGTTGACATTTCCATGGCTGGCGTTCCCTGCTCTGCCCACCCTCCCGGATGATCGGGTTGTCGTTCACTATATTTACTATGTGGGGATTTCGCGTCTTACTTATCTGTAAACTTGCATCCCTGGGTTCCATATAAACCTGTTGTACTTTATATCTGTGTATGTGTACATATATTTCTACATGTGTACTGATATCTATTTCCGTATCTGTGTATACACATAAGTACATATGTAGTCGACTTGCGGCGACAGTGGCAGCATACGGCTACGCCGTCTGCTGTAGGACCGGCGTGCGGTTGAGGTGTTGGCGTTCCATGCTCTGCTGGCTATTGGGTGTGCAGTGTTTGGGTGGTGCCTTTGTTGGAGTCACACATAGGTCCGCCCATACGGTACACATTACGGGCGGACATGTTTGTGTGGCGTCCATTTCACTGTGTGTGCAGGTAAGGAGGTGTCAGTCCATGGGGCCTACGCTGTCAAAGTATGTGCTATGCGTTCCCTCTTTGCCAGGGCATAGGCATATTGGGTACGCCTACGTCTACCTACTGGGGCTGGCACAGTGTGTTCATGGTGCTGAACGCCCTGTGCCTGTGCTTGCCTTGGCAGTTGTGGCGGGCTTGGTGGCCCTACACCATTATGTCCCTGCAGCAGCTGTTTCCGCAGAATCATATTGTGTAGCATAAAACATACTATGAATATGTGGGCACATGTGCCTGGAGAGTACTGCAAGGCTCCACCGGATGTATCCAAGCACCGGAACCATGATTTCAACATCCCAAACACACGCTCTATGATTATTCTGGTTTGTGCGTGTGCCTCATTATGGCATTCTTGCATGTGTGTGTGTGCATTTCTGATGGGTGTCATCATCCACGGCTCCAGTGCATAGCCAGCATCCCCCACAAGGTGACCTTGTGTGATGTCCCCCCTGGCGAAAACCTGATACAGCTGTGAGGCATGCCAGATATGGGAGTCGTGGTAGCTTCCAGGGCTGCCAGCACACACATCCATGATAATGCCCTGCGCATTGCACACGACCTGGCAATTGATGGAGGGGTATCCCTTGCGGTTTATGTAGCGTCTACCCTGCTCCCCGGGCGGTGACTTGATTTCTATGTGCGTGCAGTCTATCGCACCCAGTACCTCCGGGTATTGTGCCACACGGTGGAAGTGGCGCATATTGCTAGCCAACTCCTCCTGAGATCTGGGGAAGTTTATATACTCATGGGCATGTCGTAACATGGCATCCAGGAACTGGTGTAGTACCCTGGATGCTGATGCCTGTGAGATACCCATTATATCCCCGGTTAGCCTTTGAAAGGTACCTGTAGCCAGTATTCGCAAGCTCACACATACCTTTGTGTCCACTGGGATGGGCTCCCCTCTGTTGTCTCTTGTTCTCAGGCATGGCCGGCACAGCTCCACTATTTGCTGTAACATGTCCCTGTCCACCCTGTAGCGCTCTACTATCTCCAGGTCTTGCAGCCCCTGGTAGGTCACCCTTGGTCTGAACACTCTCCTTCTCCTATGAGGCCTACGGTAGTTGTCGACACCCTCCTCCGCAACTCCGTCTGTCTCTGACACATACCTATGCATCACGGCCACGGCGGCACCCAACATATACATATTAAAAGTTCCCCGTGTGTTTACACCCTACAATGTGGCGTTTGGGAAATCGCGCTGTGTGTTGTGTGCATTCACACTTTATACTGTTGTGCTGTATACCCGGTGATGTCATTGGGTGTGTCTGTGCAGCCGTATCTGTGGATTATCTTCGGTGTTTTACCGTTGCAACTGCAACTGTATTGCCTGTAGTGTTACATTACAGTTGCCTGCATTGGCTTAGCTTTGCATCTTACATTACTGTTTCTGCACGTTGCACCTACTATTGCCTGCAGTGCATCCTGCAGGAACATGGCATATGATGCATTTTGTCTGCCGCCGCCATTATGCTACCTCTGTACTTGGCTGTGCTATTTCAGTTCTTTGCTCTTTGCATTTCTACTACATCCCCTACTATCTTTGCATTCCTATGCCTCCCCTTTCCCGTTTTGCAGGAGTCTGCATGCAGAGTTGTCAGCTGCCGCCGTTTGCCCTTCCTGGATTGATTGGTGTTGATTGCTCATTACGGCTCCAATTACACTGCTTCCGCATTTCCTCATATTCTCCGCATTACCTTCCTATATCCGTGGTTGTTGACGGGGAGGCCGTCACATGACTGGGTTGGGGAACGTAGTCATCCTCGTGCACATGCATTTATGCGGGCATTATGTACTCTCAGCACATCTATTTCCTCACACGCCAATCCTGCTGCTGTGATGTGCATTGTACAGCCCATGTTTGCTGGCCTCCAATGTGCTTCCTCCTACAGTGGCACACCCCTCTGCGATTGACATGTATCCCGTGTAGGCCACTCCTCGGTGTACTACCGCTGCGCCGTTTGCTCCATCCTTACACGGGCGGTTTTGCGATTCACTATTATCTGCCTCATTTGCATGGCATTGACTGCTAATACATGGTTACGGCACCGAACACTGCCGCCACTCCTTGACAACCCTTGCGCTGGGGTTGAGGCTTTCCATACATACTATGGTGTGTGGTGGCTGTGCATCTGATGTGTATTATACTGCTCTTTTAGGACATTCTCATATTATTTAATTGTTTTGCACCTTCTGTGCACATATCCAGGGGTTCTGCTGTGGTTTCTGCGTACATAACATTTATGTCATTATTTACAGTTTGGGCATGTTTTCTTTGGACATTCTCGGTGCCTTTCGCCATTGGCATATTGCACCTGTATGATACCTGATGTTGACAGCCTTCCATTACTCCTTGGTCATGTTTGGGTAAATGTAAACCATTTTTTTTGGTTTACATTGCCGTCTCTACGCTTACGCCTGCCCAACTTCGTGGATCGCTATTTGCCTTCATTTGCATGGTGCAATACCGCACACAGTGTGATTAGCATACCTACGCCAGGGGCGGCGCAGGTCCGGCGCACGCCGGTAGTGCACGTGGGATTGCTTCATACCTGAATCGCTCGGTGGTCATATTTGGCTTTATAACGCCGACTCTATGCGGGCGCCTGGCGCAAGGTTCATGAATCCCGGGGCATGTTTTGGTCCCTTCTTGCTACTATAAGCAGACAGAAATCTTTCTGCCTGTAAAAATGTCTTAAATGTCACTTCATAAAATGTTTTTTTTTCCAATATGAATAAATTCTATTATTTCCCAGGACTTAACCCCAAGTGGCAGCATTATTTTATCTCACAAAAAATATCTGTGCATTGCTTCTTCTTTTTTATTTTCAATCCTTTTCACATCTCTGCCATTCAAAAACATTATTTCTAAAATAACATTATTTCTAGCAATGCTTTTATTTTTGTCTGCTCCCACTGTAAAGGATACACAAGTTTTACCTGTTAATTTTATAATATTTCCCTCACCAAGTCTACTTTTTCAAAACAACCATGTTTCACCACTACAGGACATCTCCTGTTCCAGTCTCCCAGTAACAATATCCACCCACAAAACTGCAAGCTTGTCCCATGATTCCCCTTCCTCAGTCATTGCACAAAGCACTTGTGTGTCCAACTATCCTTATTGCAATTTAGTTACATGCAAGTTTGGTAACTTCTTTTCCACTCTATTTATATCCATCACACAGTCTTTCTCCAAAGGATCTTGTGCACCATTACAATTGACACCATCATATCCTGCATCCATTCCACTCACTTCTTCATGTTTTATAACCATTACTGCTTGACACTCCTTTTTCATTTAGGCCATTCAGCTACACAACCACAAAAAGAGTAGTGGAAGTTCTCTGATACACTGGCCAAACTGTCCCTAGCAATATAAATAGCACTTTGGGTCTTCCCTTTAAAGAAGTCAGTTGTATGGTGGGAATAACACAGGAAATAAATAATACAATAAAATAAATAACCATTGTGTCAGCCCAACACTCTGACAGTGTCCAGGATTCCCACATGTGTCATAGAAAGCATGTATAGCTCTGTTTCCTGCAGAAGGAAATTTCACACCACAACCTAGTTTGCAACTTCAGGCAGTGCGGTAAGCAGACACGTATCTAGGCAAAGAGAGTGTGTGTGTGTCCATGTGCATATATATATATATATATATATATATATATATATATATATATATATATATATATATATATATATTTGTAGAATCCAAAGTGTCCCAGGGAGAGCGTAGTAAAATCAAATGCAGAGTTTACCACCCATAAGTCTTCCACTCACCACTGTCTCTCCCTCCATAAACTAAAATGGTTAGAACTTCCCAACTATCTTGCTTATACTCAACTAAATCTAGCCCACAAGCTTATTCTAAACCCCTCCAACTGTCCCTCCCTCTCCTCTGCCTTTAAAATGCACCATCCAAATAGAGTTCTAAGGTCTAATAATCAAAATCTACTACAGGTCCACAAACCAAATCATCCCCCAGGCAAAAACCTCCTTTCCTTCAGCCTTGCTCGCCTCTGGAACTCACTACCACCAAACATCCGCACTACTTCCAACCACTCTTCCTTCAAGAAGTCACTTTTCTTACACCTAGCATCTCAATGGGAATGCTCTTGTACCCACCCCACATAACCAACTCTACCTTTCCCTGTACTACCATTCTATTCTATTCTTCTACTATGTTTGTTCATTAAAATGCATTTATATTTTTGCTTTTATTCCTTCGTTAGCCTGTACCAAGATTGTCACTGTCAAATGTTAAGTACAATTATGTTTTGCTTATGTTCTTTTATAGTATGTACGTATATATTTACTGTAATGCACATTTATTTTCTTTTTTGGAGCTCATGCTCTTTTATATTATGTACCTAAATAATTACTGTAATGTACATTTATTTTTCTTTTTGGAGCTTTTCTCCCCAGGACTCCATTGAAAACGGGTTCTTCAATGGCCCAATGGACTATCCTGGTAAACCAACTGCAATAAATAAATAAATAAAATAAATAAATGTAAGATAACACACCAGTTACTCGCTGTTGACAAGCTCAGTAAAACACGTTTCAATGTCCAAATATGTAGGTTTCCGTATCAGACCAACCTTCCGTGTAAGCAAATAAAGCTCTGTAGCGCACCAGTTGTCCGGTGCTTCCAAGACCAGTAAATCACGGTTCAGTGTCCGGATATGTAGGTCTCTGTATCAGGCCAACCTTCCGTGTAAACAAATACACCTCTGTAATGCACCAGTTACCCGGTGCTTCCAAGACCAGTAAATCACGATTCAATATTCAGATGTAAAGTTCTCCGTATTAGAGCAGCCTTCCGTGAAAGCAAACAAAAACTCTATTGCATTATACGGTTCCAACAAAGCCACTCTTTTGTATTAAATAAACCATTCGGTTCAAAAACTAAAAAACTCCTTTATTTGGTTAGCGCTTTCACGGCAAATAAAACGCCGCTTCCTCAGACCCTTACTACGCTCTCCCTGGATTCTACAAGTTTTTAGGTTTTGGGGACAATAGTTTGGTTTCTGTTGTTTGTATATATATATATATATATATATATATATATATATATATATATATATATATATATATATATATATTATATGTTTCACTCCTCCATATGCTCCTTCAGTGTTCCATGTGAATTAGGATAACCATTGAACCCCTAGATGGAATTTTCAATAAGGAATCCACATAACATTGCTAAATATTTGTATGTATATCACTGTTTTTGCATAAAAATGAAGAATTCGGGCATGTGTTCAGCCTGCTGGAAACATTGTCCCATTGCCTGGATACACCTGGATGGCCTGTCCAGTATGCCATTGCCATGGCTTGTAAGATGGATATGGTGTCTGTTGTGTAATAGGATTACCAGGAAGCATGCAGACTAGCTAGCCATCTTATGACCCTTCAGACCACCAACAGCTACCAGTACAGTAACATCATACATCAATAATTGTGAGGACAAGAAACAGCGATCATCAGCAGTTGCACTACATACTCCCCTGTCAGTGACAGGCACAGTATTAGGCATTTCAAACAAAAAAAAAGATATGCATTTTTGTAATACAGAAACAAGATAAAGTCAAAAACAGGAAGTTATGTGAGAAAAAAGAGGCATGTAAACATATATATGTTACACTAAGATTAAAAATGAAGGTATGTATACAGGCCAGAATACTAAGAAAAAGAAAGTCAAAGAAATGTACATATCACTGAAGAAAGATATTAGGTATCTGATTTTGAAGGATTAATTTTGCACGAAAGAACACATCTACTTCTAAACCTGCTTCTCAAGTTGAAATATCATTTACTGCACTGTTCTAACTTGTTGATACTTGTGAACCTCTGCTTTCCTTAAAAAAAACAAACAAACAAAAAAATCTTGCTTTTTTCCCACTTTTCTGAGATTTAAAAAAGTTCATTTACAGATTTGCTGTTCTGAACTGTTTGTAAGTTTCTTGGAGGCCATTATTTGCTTGGGCTAAAGGGAAGTCTCTGTGTTCATCAGGGACAGTGATAAACATTGAGCAGCCTGCCTGCCCCTGTGGGAGTGGTTACTGCCTTGAAACTGTAGTTTTATTGGCCATTTTGGGTCAATTCCTAACTCCTTGATTGATTGCCTCATGGTTTTGGCATTTTTTGGACTTGTTGGCTGTTGGTGAAACACCCACCAAGAGGAGAAAACGCTGAGAGAAGAAAGGAGCAACTTTTGAGATTTTAAGTATTTTGCTTCAGATTATTTGTTAAGTTTGTCTGCATTGCCGCCTACTTTTGAGCATTCTCTGGCTTGTTAAACTTGATTTCTGTGTTGGTAACTGTATTTAGAACACAACCTAGAGCTGATTACTGAATTTCCTGTCTGCACTTATTTTTAAAATTGTTTTTTTCTTAAAACTTGCATTTTATCTGTCTCTGGCCTAGCACTCAAGTGTGGGGTCATTTACTGCACTGTTCTAACTTGTTGATACTTGTGAACCTCTGCTTTCCTTAAAAAAAAAACAAAAAAACTAAAAAATCTTGCTTTTTTCCCACTTTTCTGAGATTTAAAAAAGTTTAGTTACAGATTTGCTGTTCTGACCTGTTTGTAAGTTTCTTGGAGGCCATTGTTTGCTTGGGCTAAAGGGAAGTCTCTGTGTTCATCAGTGGCAGTGATAAACATTGAGCAGCCTGCCTGCCCCTGTGGGAGTGGTTACTGCCTTGAAACTGTAGTTTTATTGGCCATTTTGGGTCAATTCCTAACTCCTTGATCTCCCTCTCTTAAAACCCTCTTTTGCGCAGTTTTGCGCGTTTTTGTGCATAGCGCAACATCGGGCAGTGCCACCTAATTGGGTTTAAACTATTCCTGGCTCCTCAAAGTCTGCTCTTCACTTTTTCCCTTAGAACTGCTCTATCTCTCAAATTAAACACCATATTCTCATTCTAAGGCCCCTCACTGGTCCAAATAAGTAATTTTACAAGTTAGCACTAATAAACCATAAGCACTACTTACTCTTATACTCTCTACGATTACCTTGTCCCCTATTGGTCCGTTTTAATTCAGTTCCCTATATTACTCTAGCATGTCCAAAGGTCAGCCAATGGTTTCCTCTCCAGTCCAGCTGGTGAATCTGGGAATTTTGAGGCAATGTTACAACTGTCTCATGTACACGGACAACCCTCTCCTCCTCCAAACAGGTTCAAATATATGTGAGAGATGCAACCATATAGCCAAACTGGAGGCTGAGCTCTCTCATCTCAAAACTGGTGTAACCAGTCAGGAGGAGAAGGTAACCTCATACAACACAATTCCAGTATCACATAGTCCCACCACAACAGCGAACCAAACACATAAAAACACAAAAACATACTCAGAGGCTCTAAATAAAAATCTACCTAAGCAACAGAGACTTCCAAAGCATACATCCAAGCAAACGCTACCCCAAAACAAAACACGTACAACACATAGCACACAAAGTCAGTGTGCCAAGCAGTCACAGCCCTTAAGGCTGAATAACACACCTAATACTCTTGTAATAGGTGACTCTATTGTCAGACACACTGACGTCCTGCTCACCAGGCTGAATAAAGAGAAGGTCACAGTGAGCTGCCTGTCGGGCGCTAGGATCCACCACATAATGCAAGCACTCAGGTCACTCCAAAGCAAATACAAATATGACTCAGTCATTGTACATGCTGGCAAGAATGACCTGAGACATACCTCCCTGGACTACATGAAAAGAGACATAGAGGAGCTCTCTGATCATGTAGCCCAGGCCGGTATGACCCTGACCTTGAGCAGCATCTTAGCCTCACCTAGAATGATGCCACAGTATAAAAACAAAATGATCGATTTTAACAATTGGCTAAAATTTTGGTGTCATTCAAAGGGGATCCAGTGTCTGTCAGCCTGGGATGACATGCTTGACAAGCCATGTTGCTTCACTAGGGACGGCTTGCACCTGTCACCCCTGGGCTTTCGGATATTGGCAAAGGCTCTTGCCACCCCCATAGTGCCTTTTTTAGGCAAGGCTCAAAAGTCAAACCCACCTCCATAGACAGCATAAGGAACAAAAAACTAAGGGTAATGCTGCTAAATGCCAGAAGTCTTAACCTCGAGATGCATGCACTCGAAGCTCTCCTCAGTATGGAGAACATTGATATCTGTGCAGTGACATAAACCTGGTTCAAGGCACCAGAGAGCACCCCAGCACTACCAGGTTATACCTCATATCATGCTTTTCTGCCCCAAAACCCGGACCGAACCACAAAAGGAGGGAGAGTTTCCATATTTATCAAGGATATCCACACCTCCAGGTTAGTGGCATTGCACGAAGTATCAGAGACCATCCATGTGCAACTGACAGTGGGCAAGACTGCTTTTCAGTTTATAGCATCCTACAGACCACCCACTCAAAGTCAGGAATCCCACTCAGCTTTCCTGAAAACATTAGAGAACATTAAGATCTCTCCGAACACCATTATATTGGGCGACTTCAACTACCCAAACATAGACTGGGAGCATTACTCAAGCCCCAGCACCTTAGCCCAAAGGTTCCTGGAATTTATAAACTCAAATGCTATGGAACAACTAGTCACCACTCCCACAAGAGGGGAAAACATACTAGACCTGATCATTACCAACATGGGGACTCTATGCTCCATACCAGAAGTATATCCCTCATTGGTAAGATCGGACCATAAATTAATCTCACTGGATATCCACATCCCGACCCCACCCCCAGCCCATAAAACCACAGTGAAAAACTTCTCAAAATTGAACTTCACACTTCTCAAAACCGAAGTGGAATCCTTCAAGGCCCCAGGGCCAGTGGAAACTACGGCCCAAACTGCAGAATCCTATATAAACGCATTCTACGGACATCTCCAGGAATGCATGGATCATGCTATCCCAAACAAAATCAAGACCCAATCATCCAAAGGCAGGCATCCAGTATGGTGGACCCCAGCCATAAATAAACTGTACAACAGAAGGAGGAAGCTACTACATGATAGAGCAAAATCCCTAAAAGGGAAGGCATCTCTGATCAGTACTAGCAAAAAATTACGATCCCTCATAAAATCCTCCAAGGCCAGCTTTGAGAGAAAAATTGCACAGGACACTAAAGACAATCATAAGGCTTTTTTCAGTTATGTTAGGAACCTGGGATGCAACTCCCAGACTTGTTCTGAGTTGATTCTAAGCGACAAAAAATACACTGAACCCACAGACATCGCCAATATCCTGGCAGACAGGTTCAGTGCAAACTTTTCCACCCCCTACACCACAAAAGAGCAAGTATCTATCCCGGCAGAGTGCAGCCTCCCAAACATCTCTGATGCTCAGGTGAAGGCCGCCCTCTCCAAAGCAAAAAACACTGCTTCCATGGGACCAGATGGCATCCCGGGTTGCGTCCTACATGAACTCCAAGAAGAACTAATCCCTCAAGTAAAACTGATGTACAATCTCAGCCTCACTACAGGATATGTGCCCAAAGAATGGCGTACAGCAACAGTGGTCCCACTCCATAAAGGTGGCGCCTCTGCGGACCCTGGAAACTATCGCCCCATAAGCCTGACTAGCCTAGTCTGCAAGGCTATGGAGAGGATCATCATGGAACTCATAAACAAAGACATTGGGGACCTACAGACACTAGATCCTACCCAATTTGGCTTTGTCAAGGGCAGATCCTGCCTTTTGAACCTGGTCGACTTCTTCGAAACAGTCACTAAGGCCATTGATGGTGGGAAGGTAGTCCACACAGCCTATCTGGACCTCGCAAAGGCATTTGACACAATACCCCACTCGGGCATCATAGATAAGCTATCCAGCCTAAATATAAACCCCTATGTCACAAGATGGGTCGCAAACTGGCTCAAAGACAGAACCCACAGAGTCAGAGTTGCTGGAGCCATGTCAGACTCAAAACCGGTCACAAGTGGCATCACACAAGGTTCTGTCCTGGGACCTCTCTTGTTCGGTATTTACTTTTCTGAGGTACAGGCCAATGTGGGAGGACTATGGCTCACCAAGTTCGCAGATGACTGCAAACTGGGTGCCATAATCGACTCTCCAGCAGACACAAACATCCTTCAAAAAGGTCTCGCAGAGACGGATAACTGGTGCCAGAGCCATGGTCTAAAGCTAAATGCCAAAATGTGTATAGTCATACCCTTTGGCAAAAACAATGTGCCCACAAATTACCACATAGGTGGTAACCCATTAAGTACAGAGAAAGTAATTAGGGATCTGGGGACCCAAGTTGATAGCAATCTCTCCGTTGACAACCACATTGCCAAAGTGGTTAGAAAGACCTTCTACATAGCCCACCTCATCATGAAAGGATTCACATCTAGATCAAGAGAGGTAATCGTGCCCCTTTATTCATCCCTCATCAGGCCCATCATAGAATACAATGCTCCCTTTGGGATGTACCTTACCCGACACCTGCAGCAATTAGAAAGACCCCAAAAGTACCTCACCAGGAGGATCAAGGGACTCAAACAGATGCCATATGCTGCTCGGTTAAAAAAAACTCCAGCTCTACTCAGTTGCATACCGCCTACTTCGAGGCGATCTATGCCTGACATATAAAGCTATGTCCAACCCAGAATTAATGGACATGCTCCACCTCAGTAAATCTAAATCCCTTAGAGCCACGTGCTCGAGGGACCTGAACCTCAGCACAGAAATAAATAGAACATGCTGGAGGGACAGATTCATAACCCAGAGGCTCCCTTCGCTCTGGAATAGAATTCCAATTCATGTTAGGCAGAGCACCTCACTGACTCTCTTCAAGAAGAATCTTGATGAGTGGATGGGGGATCATAAGTTTGTCCTGGGGATTACTTCCGTGTCACTATTAGACAGAGGCACAGTAAACTAAACTTTAAAATGGGCACAGTATACTCAAATCAAGGGGTGGCATAAGCCAAACACAATCGGGCTAGGCTTATAAATGCCCCAGGGCAGATAGCCTAGTATGAACCTATGAACCTATGAACCTATAATACATGACTGCTCCCTAAGAATGCAAAATCAAGGTACCCTCAAGCAGACAAATCCTGCCTTATATTTAATGATTGAGGAGAGAGCTTTTAACAGGCTTGTTCCTGCTATGTGAAATTCCTTGCCACAGCACACAACATTTAAATACAACCCCTGGAGTATTTATTTGCAAGCTTCAGATATCAATGTTATAAATAAAAGTTAAGGACTGACTCCACTATAAATGAGATGCATAGTATTGCCTTTAAGAGTTGGAGTTAGCACTCTCTCTTCAGCTAATACTGTTTCATAATTGTAAACCATTGGCCTATTTAACAACTTGAATGTGTTCTTCTCATCTGTCTGAAGAAATCGTTTGTTCTATTACCTTATTCTCTGGGCTTTTTGTGACTTGAAATGTGCACTTGATGTCATTGCATACTGCATGCAGAAACATATGCAACAGTGAAGGAATGCATGGTTCCATGTCATTTGATTAAACGTGCATTTGACTGAACTACAAAGGGTCAAACAAAATAGACTGAAAACACGTTTGACTGAATCACAATTGAAAACTGTAGAAGTCTATAGGTCATGTGTGATTGTGTCATTTTCTAATTAATAGAGTTGTAAAGGAAGTAACTCTAGAAGAATATGTGTGGGTTGGCAGTGCACACCTTTATTTTGTACCTCCAGAGCTGTAGATGTTTGTGTGCCAACACTGATGTTCTATGTGTGGTGTTTTTAGTTTTCTTCACAGTTCTGTGACAATGGGGTTAGTGTACATAAGTAAGGAAGAAGATGGAGGCCGCAGGGGTACTTGCCCATGGGAAAAAAAGCACTTTTTGGCATATTTGTTGTGTTTTAATAGAGTGTTTCAATCAATTATGATTCAGTCAAATCAGTTTTCAGTCCAAAGGGTTTTCATTCATTTGTGGGCACTGATTTCTGTTTCATTCAAATGCACATTCAATCAAATGTCATAGAATTGTGTGCATATTCATATACGTGTACATATCACCATATTTGACATTATCCTGCATACATAACCAATGCGACTTTCTGTATTTTGTCCGTTTCTGTTTTTCTGTACCTAGTCATTGTTAAAAAGTAGTTTCCAGGTTAGTTTGTCTACCAGGTTAATAAATAACAAATAACTAAATAAATGTGTGTAAAATACAAAAATTCTCCTACTTTCCTGATAAACAGCATTTATGTTTCAAATTGTACAATGGTGCATTTATTTGCTGTTCTACAGTATTCTCTGGTGCATTTTATGTACTTTGCAGCCTGCTCGTTTCATAATAACAGTGGTGCATTGGGCCCAGTAGGGAAAATGTGTGTGTGTGTGTGTGTGTGTGTGTGTGTGTGTGTGTGTGTGTGTGTGTGTGTGTGTGTGTGTGTGTGCGTGTGCGTGTGTGCGTGTGTGCGTGTGTGTATCTGTGTGTGTTGGGAAGACGTTGTTAAGATCAACTGTTTGTTTGTTTTAATTACAGAGAAAGACTTTCTGCACTGCTGTACCAAATCCACTCCTGTGTGTTACAACCTACCATGCTGTGAAAAGCTCAGCTCTACTGCTTTCAGTGGAGAAGTGAAATCTTAGAAGAGAAGGCATCACATTTTGATGTATGCTTGTTTTTGTTCGGAGTTTATCTCCATTGTCAGAATGCTCTTGGCTTTCATAAGATAGGCAGAATCAGAGAGGAACACAAGAATCCTGTGGTTACAGCTAGTTAAAAAAAAAGCCAGACTGACAGTTTGTAGTGTAGAAAAAAGAAAAAAGAAAGAAATTAAGAGAGAAAAAAATGCCACACTGTCAGTTTGTGGAGTGAAACTGCCTAACACTTAAAATCCTGTCATCTATCAATGTACATGTGTGTATGTGGCTGTCTTGCTCCTCCTTGAATTGAATGGATGCACAAACAAAATCTTAAGAGTTTCCACAGAATGGAACAGACTGCAAAAATACATAAAAGGCAAAATGCAAATAATATGAAAATCAGTAATTAAAATCAAATAATCAAATGTCAAAAATGTGAACAAGGCACCCTGAATGCGTATGCTGATGTTCCTGCTGTGAACATAGCTGTCTACTGTTCTCACATTCCTTCCCTGCAGCACTAGCATCTCTTGAATTCTCTGTCTTGGAGTGCTGGGGCCAGTAGCAACCCTTATGCACTCTACCTGTGCCAATTTATTTAGGTTCTGGAGTGAGAGGTAAGCAGTGGATTTGATCATACTCAGCCATGAAGGATGGATGCTTTCTTCTTCATTAGGCTGCATTCTGAGAACAGCCTGACATCCACACATTCCTGCATACCTGACAAATACAGCTGGATAGTTCCCAGAAATGTAGAGGTTTAACATCAGTGATTCAGATGTCTGCATTTTCTTTACTAGGACCAGGACATGCAATGGATTGGTCTGCTTCACATCTCCCCAAATGGAGAAGCCAATACTGGCCATTCACTTCCAACCTCCTATTGCTGCCTGCCCTAGTGCTCTGGTCACTAATCAGACCAAGACTGACTGGTTTATGCTCAGACCTTCTGCTTTCTGCACCTCAGAGCTGGCTGTTTGCATCTATTTTAAATGTAACCACCACTGTTGTTGGCAGTTCTTTGTTTAAACACACAAGAGCTCTCACTTTTAAAACAATAATATCCTTTAACACACTGTTGAGTAAAATATTAAAGTTAAAATACTGCTGAGGCTTAATTGATTTCAAGGTGGCAGAAAGTATTGTTCAAGCAGGTATGGGATGGGGAAGACGAGGAACATCAAGAGCTTTAAGTCTGTGAATGAACTACGTTTATTTCTATTTATCTTCAAATATTTAAGGTTTGCTATGCTTTTTTTCTATAAACGCTTCAGTCTGCAATTTTAATGTTAATGCATCATATCATTACTGTAAGCCATCTCGGTGTTCCTAGTCTGTTGGTGGTAACTGGATGGTCGTCTATGATTGAAAGCAACTGATTTGCTATTATTTCATCACAGACTGTCAGTCAGGCATGTCGTGGTGAGCTTTGGTGTCTGTTGATAACAGTCAACTATTCTATCTGGGTCATCAGGTTATTAACAAATAATACTAATGTGGCACATATTCACAAATTGACATAAACAAAGATCACACCTTTTCACCTACTAAACTCTATAGATGGGACAACAGCTTCTGTGCTGAGTTGTCCTGTGAAATGCTGTTCTTCTAAGTGACTACATAAAATATGCAAATATGTATAAATATCTACAAAACACAGACACCAGGTAGAAGTCAGAAGTTTCCAATCATAATGTAAGCTATCATTTGATACCATGACGTACCACCTTAACTTCTTGACATCCAAAAATTAATATTGCATATTTTCATAATTTTTAATCAAAATAAAAATAAATCACAATATCTCATTTGCTGATCCCCTAGTTTCTGTCTCTATATGTTCCTAAAATATTAGGCTGACTAGACCTATGATACACTGATCTACACTGCTTTCAAGTGGACACAGTCTGAGCTATTAACTTTAATTTTATTTATGCATATTTGTGTTGGTTAATAGAGAATAAATCTTTACAAAATGATGGTTGTTAGACACCAGCAGTAACTGCAGAGTTTTCTAGCATTATCTAACATTTCATTTGATGCCCTGAGGTAATATATATAATTCCCTTCTGGCTGAAGTTACTGTGGTTTATATGTCCAATATAAAGACCTCTGAAATGCAGACTGCTTGTTCGCTATGTGTACTATAGCAATACCATTGAAACCTATAAAAAGCAGAAAGATATTTATCCCAATGTATATATCAGTTTGTTACTGTCTGGTAGATATGTTGCAACCCTTTGAACTTGCTCTAAACACACACACATATGCCAAACAGTTACAGACACTTTATTGACTGTGTTCATTTCAGATCACAGTCTGTGTCCAAATGAATAAATAAATGCACACTGACACACAAACACATGCACTCTTTGCTATCAGCTGCACACAGTGCAATCCACTGTAACCCAACCTGCTCATGACCAAGTAAACAACCTCCTCTAACACACGCACATGCGCGCGCGTGCGCACACACACACACACACACACACACACACACACACACACACACACACACACACACACACACACACACAGTGATGTCCCCAGCAATTAGAGCCGCATTATGGTCCCAGTGATATATTTCTACTTGCTACTATCAGACACATCCGGTGCAAGTGACCAACAGTTTCAGCAGTATCATACGTCAATTCAAGTTTGAAGGGAAGAGCATTTACAGAAGTTTGTTACACAACAGTGATACAGTACCAGTTTTCTCTGCCATCATTACCTTCAATCTGGCTTTACTGAGGTGGGAAAAGAAAGTATT
>NC_056733.1:1243223687-1243268687 GCF_019279795.1 Protopterus annectens | reverse complement strand
CCCTATACACCATAATCACAGTAGTTAACCACCAAGCCATCACAGAAGCACAGAAGAATGAGGTAGCAGCAAACAAGTCCTCACCATAGTAAAACCAAACTGAACCTGTGAAAGAAATCAGTATGCAGACATATATGCCTTAACCCACTACATAACATAAATATGTGAACTGGAGTACAGCAGTAAGCCCAGAAGTGAGGTGTAATTGTAATAGAGTGTTGAAGTCCCCAATAAAACACAAGGACCCCACAAAGAGTGCATACTCATTAAACATGGATACCAAGCATACATATAAGGTGTAATGATTAATAACTCAATGCCAAAAAGGCATTATAATGCAAAGTCTAATGTAAGCAATGCTAAGTATTGCACAGGCCAGCTTAGGAGGTGTAAGCAATGTGTAGAACAGCTAACTCATTGTGCCCAGTGGTATATCCCTTTAAACAATGCCAACCCTAGGTAAGCAGGTTTGCCCATAGCTTAGCCTTTTCAAAACCGGCCAGTCATGGATACGTCTGGGAAATCAGCCCTACTTAAACCCAAGAGGCTGGAATACATCTCATAACTGGTTGTACCTTCGCCTTGCAGTCACTATGGCAGTAAGGGGAGAAGGTGTGCACTTCCGGGTGCAGCACTGGTGCATCCAGGAGTCCAAGGTCATGGCAGGACTCCTAGTTAAAGACCATGCTCAGAGACTGCTGCAGGGCCAGTATCAGGGCTCCCAATATAAGGTGGAAGCCTGGGACTGTCTCGCCCGTGACCAACCAGTGCCATTGGCATAACCCAAACTGGTGAGCAGGTCAGGCACCACTATGCTGACCTGAAGTGGCGTAATGGGGAACCTCTTGGAGGAGTGGCTCCAAGTGGCTAGAGTGTTAGGGGATGTTCTAGCCATGTGTAAGTATCACCACAGTATGTGCGTAATAATTGCCAGCTCAGGTATATCATTGATAGGTATGGCTAAATATCTCTCTTATGACCCTCCACAGCTGCAATGGAGTGGGCCACGAACCAGGAGGCTCACATCACTCGCCAGGCAAGGTTGCAACGCGAGGCAGGTCAGTAATACTCATGCATTTACTGTCATAGGAAATAAAAATAAAAGAAGTAGTAAATCAATTACTTGTATAAAACCTGTATTGTTCAAGGCAATTATTGCATACAGTAGAGAATATGGCAGGAAGAGTCTCATATTGTTTGTAAGTCAATAAAAGTGTAATAGCCTGACAAAACAGGTTTAACTGCTGGACTGCATGTGTATATCCTGGTATCTTATGGTAATGTAGATATGCAAT
Organism: Protopterus annectens; assembly: GCF_019279795.1. NCBI lineage: Eukaryota > Metazoa > Chordata > Ceratodontiformes > Protopteridae > Protopterus > Protopterus annectens. The sequence goes on along the minus strand of NC_056733.1, from coordinate 1,243,267,392 downwards.
CATGTAATAGTAATGTAGTATTAAGCACTGTTACCCACACCGTGCACCATAAATTGAATGTGTAGGAATGCCTGTATATGACAGGTGTAATCCTCAGAGGCCATTTAGTAAAACTGAGAGACACATAGACAGTAAATAGGGAAAATTCAGACCACAAAAACAGAATAGCATATGCAACTGAGATGTGAACTGTTTTTTTTTAGCACACACAGACACGGTTTGAATCCTGCCAGTGGTAGTAGTCTGCATACAGAATCATACACCGCAACTATACAGATATGTCCAGAATGTAAATTAAAGTGGCCCAAAAAACCCAAAAAAATATACTTGTTTTCCTGCATTTCTAACCTAGTATAGTCCAGATTTCAGGTTAGTGCTGAATTCAGGGCTGTGTTACAAGTTTCTGTGTTTGCCCATACCTTACTTGGATAGAAGGACGTTTCTCTGTTCTCTGTGACAGAGGGAGCTTTGAGCAGCCTATCTGTCCCTGGAGGAGTGGTTTCAGCCCAGACATTAGTAGTTTATTGGCCATTTTGGGCTGATTTCTATCTCTTTCATTTCCCTGATATAAAACCCGCATTTGTGCAGTTTTGCGTGCCGGGCAGCACCGGTTAGCTAGGGTATAACTATTCCCGGCTCCACAAAGTCTACTCTTCAATTTTTCCCTTGGAACTAGACAAACTTTCAACTTAAGCACTCAAACCATTCTCTTTTCATCCCAGCACTTGCTCAAAACTCATAACAAGCACTAATAAACCTTAGCACAAGACCCCCCTATACTGTAGAGAAGGACAAGGCTCTCTATTCGACCTTACCAGCCAATCAGTAAAACAGTTCACTGTACCTACCCAGGCATGTCCAACGGGCAGTTTCAGGTGTACTCTCTGGTCCAACTGGGGAATGTGGGCATTTTGAGGCAATGTTGCAATTGCCTCATGTTCACAGACAACCCACTCCTCCTTCAACCAAACACTAATACATGTGAGAGATGCAATTATACAGCCAAACTGGAGGCTAAACTCTCTCAACCCAAGACTGGACCAGGCAGTCAAGAGGAGAAGGGAATTACTTGCATCACACCACCAGTCTCACATAGACCTATGAAACCAGCACCAGCAAAAAATGCACATAAATAGACAAAAACATACTCTGAGGCTCTAAATAAAAATCTGCAAAAGCAACAGAGACCTCCAAAGCAGACATCCAAGCAACTTCCACCCCTCCAACACAAACCATGAAACACATACTTCACAAAACCAGTGTGCCATGCAATCACAGCCCTTCAGGCAAAATAACATACCTAACACACTATTAAAAGGTGACTCTATAGTCAGGCACACTGACATCCTACTCACTAGGCTGAACAAGGAGAAGGTTACTGTTAGCTGCCTGTCGGGTGCCAGGATCAGCCACATAATACAAGCACTCAGGTCACTCCAGAACAAGTACAAATATGACTCTGTCATTGTCCATGTTGGTGTGAATGACCTGAGCCGTACCCCCCTGGACTACATGAAAAGAGACATGGAGGAGCTCTCTGATCACGTAGCCCAGGCCGGTATGACCCTGACCCTGAGTAGCATCCTGCCGTCACCAAGAATGATACCATGGTACAGAGAAAAAATTATCAATTTCAACAACTGGCAAAGCTTCTGGTGTCATTCAAAGGGGATCCAGTGTCTGTCAGCCTGGGATGACATGCTCAACAAGCCATGCTGCTTCGCTAGAGATGGCTTGCACCTGTCACCCTTAGGCTTTTGAATACTGGCCAAGGCTCTTGCCAACTCCATAGTGCCTTTTTAGGCAAGGCTCAGAAGACAAACCCACCGCCGTAAATAGAACAAGTGAGGGTAATGCTACTCAATGCCAGAAGTCTAAACCTCAAAATGCACACACTCGAGGCACTCTTCAGTATGGAGAAAATCAATATATGTGCAGTAACAGAAACCTGGTTTAAGGTTCCAGAGAGCACCTCAGCACTGCCAGGCTACAACCCATACCATACATTTCAGCCACAAAACCCGGACCGAAATACAAAAGGTGGGGGAGTATCCATATTCATCAAGGATATCCACACCTCCAGATTAGTGGCACAGCACGATGCTTTAGAGATCATCTACATGCAACTAACAATGGGCAAAACTGCTATTCAAATTATAGCTTGCCGCAGATCACCCACCATGTCCCAGGACCCCCACTCCGCATTCCTGGAAACACTGGGAAAGATAAAGGTCCTACCAAAAACCCTAATATTGGGTGATTTCAATTACCCAAACATTAACTGGGAGAATTACTCAAGTACAAACTCCTTTGCCCAACATTTCCTAGAATTTATAAACTCAAACACCCTGGATCAACTGGTCAACACCCCCACCAGAGGTGACAACATATTGGACCTGGTCATCACCAACATGGGTGACTGGTGTTCCACACTGGACATTGACCCCTCATTGGTTAGATCTGACCATAAACTAATCACTCTGGATATCCACATTCCGCCACCACCCCCGGTCAAAGAAACCACCGTGAAAAACTTTTCAAAAGCAAACTTCACATTACTTAAGACCGAGGTGGGAAGTTTCAAAGCCCCCATGCTAAAGGATAATGCTGTCCAAGCTGCAAAATCCTTTACTAATGCACTCTGTGGGCACCTACAAGAATGCATGTATCATACTATCCCAAACGAAACCAAGACTCACTCCTCCAAGAAAAGGAAACCAGTCTGGTGGACCCCTGCCATAAACAAGCTATACTATAGAAGGAGGAAACTAGTACAGAAAAGAGTAAAATCCCAAGAAGGGAAAACACCCCTGATCAGTATGAGCAAGAAATTATGTTCCCTCATAAAATCATCCAAGGTTAGCTTCACAAGAAAAATTGCTATGGACTCTAAAGATAACCACAAGGCATTCTTTAGCTATGTCAAGAATCTAAGTGGCAATTCTCAGAGCTGCTCGGAGTTAGTACAGAATGGCACAAAATACACTGAACCGATCGATATAGCCAACATCCTGGCAGACATGTTCAGTGCAAACTTCACCCCCCTCTCACCCCCAAAAGGGCCCATACCTATACCAGAAGAATGTAGTGCCCCTGAAATCACAGACACTCAGGTTAAAACAGGCCTCTCCAAGCCAAAAACACAACATCAGTGGGACCAGACAGTGTCCCAGGCTGCGTCCTACATGAGCTCAAAGATGAACTAACCCCTCACCTAAACACACTGTTTAAACTCAGCCTCTCCACAGACTATGTGCCCACAGAGTGGCGCACAGCAACGGTTATTCCACTCCACAAAGGTGGAGCCACAACGAACCCCGGGAACTATCGTCCTATAAGCCTGACTAGCTTGGTCTGCAAAGCTATGGAGCTCATCATCATGGATCTCATTAACAGAGACATTGGGAACCTCCAAACATTGGACCCTACCCAGTTTGGCTTTGTTAAGGACAGATCAAGCCTCTTAAACCTGGTGGACTTCTTTGAGACAGTTACCAAGGCTATATACGAGGGAAAGGTGGTCCACACAGTCTACATATACCTTGCAAAGGCCTTTGACACCATTTCCCACTCAGGTATTATAGTATTACAGACATGCTCACCAGCCTGAACATAAACCCCTACATCACGAGATGGGTTGCCAACTGGCTCACGGACAGAACCCACATGGTAAGAGTTGCAGGTGTTAGGTCTGACTCTAAACCAGTTAAAAGTGGTGTTCCCCATAGCTCAGTCCTAGGACCCCTCCTGTTCGGCATATACTTCTCAGAGGTACAGGCAAGCACAGGAGGACTTTGGCTGACCAAGTTCACAGACAACTGCAAACTAGGGGCTATAACTGACTCTCCGGCTGACACAGACATCCTTCAAAAGGGTTTCACTGAGACAGATACCTGGTGTCAAAACCATGGCCTCAAGCTAAATGCCAAATAGTGCATAGTCATCCCCTTTGGAAAAAACAAAGTACCCACAAACTATCACATAGGTGGTAGCCCCCTAAATATGGAAGACATAATAAGGGATCTGAGGACCCAAGTAGATAGTAACCTCTCCTTTGATAATCACATTGCCAAAGTGTTTAGAAAATCCTTCTATGTGGGCCACCTAATCACAAAAGGGTTTTCATCCAGATCAAAAAAGGTCATTGGGCCCCTCTATGCATCACTCATCAGACCCATCATAGAGTAAAATGCCCCATTTGGGATGTACCTTACAAGACACCTGCAACAGCTGGAAAGACCACAGAAGTACCTCACCAAGAGGATCACTGGCCTCAAGCAGATGCCCTATGCAGCTCGAGTGAAGAAACTCCAGCTGTACTCGGTTGCATACCGCCTACTCAGAGGCAATGTCTGCCTGACATACAAGGCCATGCCCAACCCAGAATTGATGGACATGCTCCACCTAAAGAAAAACATATCCCCTCGAGCCACACGCTCCAGGGATCTAAACCTCACCACAACAATAAATAGGATGTGCTGGAGGGATCGATTCCTGTCCCAGAGACTTCCCATGCTCTGGAACAAGATTCCAATCTCCATTAGGCAGAGCTCCTCGCTATCCCTCTTCAAGAGAAACCTTGGCAAGTGGATGGGAAACAGAAAGTTTACCCCAGGGATCACTTCAATGGCTCAGCTGGACAGAGGCACAGGGGGCGGTGAAAGCCAACACATTCCGGCTAGGGTTATAAATGCCTTCGGGTAGATAGCCTAGTACCTACCTATGAACCATATCTGTTGCCTATCAACCTGTCCCCCTGGGAAATCAGTGGGATGATCCCAGATATACAGGCAGCTAACAAGAAATACAACTGATTAACACAGCTATGAGAACAAAGCTGATACACAAGCAACTCCCCAATACCTTATGTGACTAACAAGACACATATGTCCCATTTACACCCCAACTTGTCAAGCTGTGGTCAGAGTGTGTACAGTAGCAGAGTGAGATGTATGTGCATAATAGTAATCTGGGATCTGGTACTGTATGTGGGAACATTCAGGTCGTGTTAATAAACATTCCTCCCACAGGTCTATCAGATACCAACACTGTGGCCAGAAATACAAGAATGATATGCATTCGCTCTGAATAATGAGGTATTACACATCACTGTCGCCCACATTCTCCAACAACATATAACTGTCTAGGAAACTGTATATGAGTGTTGTAATACAAGGTCAGAGTGCATAAGCACAGGGGATTAATAAGACAGAAAGCAGATTGGAGATATACAGCAATAGCTATATAGCAGACACAACTGTGATGGACAGTGTTTAAGTTGTAGCAGACACAACCATGGTCTGAATCCTGGGAGTGGAATTAGTCTGCATACAGATGCATATCCCACAACTGTACAGATGAGGCCAGAATGTCCAGTATATGTGCCCATACCTGCTGCCTATCCCACTGTCCCTCTAGTAAATCGGTGGGATGATCCCAGATGTGTAGCCAGCAAACAGGGAAAACAAGTGATTGTCAAACATCATGAGAACACACCTGTCACTGTAGCAACCTCCCAAAACTGTTAGGAGAGTAATATTTCAAGTATGTCCTATCTACACTCCCATGCTGTCAAGCTGTGACCAGAGTGGGCACAGTAACAGAGTGAGATGTATGTGCATAACACTAATGTGTAATCTGGAACTTTGTGTGGCAATAAGCAGGTAGTGCTAACAAACATTGCTTCTAGAGGTATGTTGGATACGAACACTGTGCTGAGAAATACAGACCATTATAACATGTACTGGTACTGTTCATTTTGGTATTGTAGGGAATTGTGAGTGTTGCAGTTTCTCTAAATAATAAAGTATCACTGGTCACTGTCAGCCACACTATGCTACATAATATAACTGTGTAGGAAAGCATGTATATGTGTGTGTCAGGTCACTAAAGGTGGAAGAGTGCAATATTCTAGATATGTCCAGGCACATCAGCATGTGGTCAACACATGGCTAGAGTCTGTGCAGAAAGAGTTGGATAGCGATGTGCAAAACAGCAACCTGTAATCTGGAAGTATGTGTAGAAACAGTTAGTTATTGTTAAACATTTCCTCTACAGGTATACCAGGTAAGAGGTGTATACTGCAGGTAAAACCGTGTCATGTGTAACAATGCTGACAGCCATATCACTGTCCAAAGTAAGCCTACAGGGTAGTGTAGTAAAACTTGTAAGTTACAGATAATAGCACTGACTAGGAAAGTAATCTGGACTACAGGAATATACTATTTGTTAATTGACGTCTTTCTCTCCCCCCCCATCATATCTACAACAATAATCAACATACCCACCCCAACTGGTATGTATTGACTCTGATAATGTCCAATTGTTTAATAAATATACTAATGGTTCCCATGCATGTGTTTTATTGAATTAGTCCAACATTGGTGGCATGGTGCCATCAACATACCTGCATGCTGTTCTTATTACCACTGTGGTCCCATATATGCATGTGTTCTGTTTGCTATGCAACTGTTCCGTATCTGGTTTCTGGGTTAATGGGAATATCTATGCATGCTGTTATACCTAACCCTGGAATGTGATGACTATTAGTAACCCATATATGATGAAATCTAAGCACTATAGCACACTTGGGAAGGCTGGTCCCAGTGGACCCACCTGTCCCACCTTAGCTGGGCATGGCACCGGGCACCAGCATGTCTGGGCCCAACCCTGGACTTCCCTGTCCATTGGTCCTGCACCACCTTCGGGTGGAACCACCTCAGGGGATGGGGCCCCCCCCAACCTGGGAGTGGGCATGGACAGGCACCTGTCCCAGTCAACAGGTCAGGGTCATGGTGCGTAGAGTGATGTCAGATTAGGGAGTCAGCCTGGCTCTGTGACTCAGCCCCCAGCACAGCCACCTTCGGGGCTGTGAAGGTGCAGTGGTGACTGCCCATGGGTGGGGACCTCAGTCCCACTGTTAACACTAGGGGGCTTGTGGGCTTCCGATATCCCAACACCCCTCCTCATCAAGGTGTTTACCCAACACATGTGTCATATACCACCACTGTATGCATCTTGTTTGTCTTGTATGTTAACCTACCCAACCTACCTCCCCAAATATACCTACTACTCCTTCTCAACATCCCACTCTCACCTGAAAAAAAGAATAAAAGGACAATCTGTTCCTGTAAAAAAATCTCGCCCCATACATAGCTGTCCATTTTGCACACCTGTCCACTGGACACATGTAATCTGGTCTAATTGGCATCACAACTTATTATTGTTGTCCTCACCCATTTCCCAGGAGTTTGAGTGTCCAAATCTACCTCCAAATTCAGTGTATATACACAGCTGTTGCTGTAGAAGAATTGAACAGCTATGGACCTTCCCTACACCCTTCCTGCACATCCCTAGCTATTTTCCCTACTGTAATTTCCCTCTTTGTGCCCCCGTTTCACCAATTTCTTATCAACCCTTTTTTCTTTTCTTTTAAAGAAATTAGTGTGGGGTTAAGTGGGAGTAAGCAGTTTTAAGCAACAGTAAGTGGGTCTAAGCCTGTTTGCATGGGGGTAAGCAATGCCTACACTGGTTAAGCAATTTAGAAGCTAACTGAGTATAAGAAACTGTAACCGGAAGTTAGCAGTGCTTACCTCCATGCAAAGACGTGCAAACCCGCTTACAACTGCTTTAAAGTGCATTAATCATTCTGCATCCAACGGCCCGTGTTCTGCCCAGCAAAAAAATAAACAGCTTCTGCAAGGCTCAAACCCAGGACCTTGCACACCATAGACAAAGTGATTTACCACTAAATCATGCCAGTTATATATAACCCTGATGTTTTCAAACACATATCCATCCCAGTCATTAAATAGTACAGATAATGTATTCCATTTAGATGTATGTGTGTGTGTGTGTGTGTAAATATATTAATATCTAAATGAATACCGCATATCTATAAATGTATATATATAGGTTAGTACCAGGCTAACTGCCCTTGTGGGCCATTTTAAGCCTAGCCAATTGCCCCAAGTGAGAAGTGAGAATCAAACTCTGCAACTTGTGTCTGTAAGGTAAATATATATATATATATATATATACATATATACAGCAAGTTACATATATGTAAGCAGATATATATATATCTATGTAGGTATATACGGACATAGTTATATATATGTAAGTAGATATATATATATATATATATATATATATATATATATATATATATATATATATATATACATCCATATAGGTATATATATGGACATAGATGTGTAGATATCAATGAGAGATTAACTAAATCATATATGCCCACATGCACCATTAATGGGGTTGAGAGGCCCCAAACAATATACGTCTTGTACGAATAGGTATACCCACCCCCCCACAGCCAAGCACGTCCGCCCTGCAATACACTATCAAGTGTTGCAGATCCCATAACCAGGTCCTGACACAACATGGGCACAATATGTTAACAGTACTAAATCCCACCTGCATGATGTCAGGGTGGTATTGGTAACATATCATACATTACAGTCTAGCTCCCATGGGAAATGTAAAATGTGGAAGCTATCAACATCCCCAGGATACATATACACAGACACATATATGCAGATACAGATACATACACACACACACACACACACACACACACACACATATATATATATATATATATATATATATATATATATATATATGACTACACATACACACGCAGAGATATGTACAGTAAGATACTTATGTAGTAGGTGCACACAATATGGAACAGCCACTATGCCTACAGTTAACACCCTAACAACTGGACACTGGATGAGCCACCCATACAAATGACATTCCTTGTCTGCAACATATGCCCACAGAGAGGTCATAGGATAAAACACCACACACCGGTTTGCAGAAATGGAAAACCTTTATTTGTGTACGATTACAGATTTATATGCCATGTCATATAGCTATTCAGACTCTGAAATCCATATAAACAGAGTAATGCAACCGTGAAGCAGTTATACTAATGCAGTAGTCTGGAAAGGTCCACAACTGTTGCTGTCCAAGCCAAGCCCTTCAAATCGTACAATAGTAAAGACAGACTGGGCCACAGGATACCACACAATCAACAGTAAATAATGCAGGTGTATAGTTCAGCAGCCTCTATCTACACTCTGTAACAATCACTAGGTGGTAAAGACTTCAGTTGACCAGATGGGATGTAACTGTTACATAACAAGGCATACTGACACCATCATAGGACACTGACAAACAGAAAAGTCTGAATGACAGGAGGCAGTAGGTCTGCAGTAACCCACTTTATGTAAGTAATGTCAAGATAGGTGAAATGTATGGTACTGTACATCCAGATACCTTAAGGCAGCTCACCCCTGGTACCATCACATTTTGTAACAGCCTAGGTTATGTATGGTGCAACCCCCCCCAGACTCAATAATACAGGGCCATATATCACTGTTACATACACTGGCCTCTGGAGTGCATATGGGTACACATGTATTGTGTAGGTTAAACCCACAAATATATGGCCCCAGCCCCACTGTATTTGTAGGGGATACAACAGCTGTGGACTGCTGACAGGAATAGCAGTGTGGTATACATATATGTGCATATGTATCACTATCTGTATATGTGTAGACATATAATGCTCTGTATATGTACATATCTGGGTGTGTATATGCATATCTATGTACATTTACATACCCATCTATATATGTCGATATGTACATGTGTAATTATCGATATAGATATCTGGATAATCATATATACATGTATTTTCACTATATATCCTGAACATGGAGTGTAGCTATATCTCAGCCCCTATAGTTCCAACTTTGTAGTGCAAGGGGATGTCAGGTATGTATAGCAGGTATATTAGTAGACTATTGCTATTGCAATAGGAATTGTCTTCACAGACATGGTGTGTGTGGGAGGCCACATCTGCTTTTCACATGTGCGCCATTGGCTACTGACAGACATTCTAAGGACATCATAGTACATTACTGCTGCAAGCACGTAATGCTCCTATGGACTACAGCAAAGATATTGGCCAATATATGTGGACATTCTGACACACTCTGTACAGTCCAGAGGTATACACGGAACCCCTAAGTGCAGAACATGTGGACCAAGCCTGACAATATGGATGTTAACAGCCATGAAGATGGGTATAACACATAACGACTGGTATACATTTGCCCCCATAGGTTATGCATTCACACACCCCTGTCTCTCCTGACACATAATAACTGCTGGTACAGAGGTGCCATGGCCAAATCCTACCCACTAGATATTGATATACATCTGTACAGCATCCCACTGCTTTGTCTGACATACAAGACTGTTAAGGAAGGCCTGGCAGCAGTACATCTGGCAAGCATCTGGACATGACATCTCACTGGGTAAGTACACTAAGCTGCTAGGCATGTAAAAAAGCACTGTACAGGCTACAGGCAGACTGGCTCAACACCAGCCTATATCTCCTATGGCACATGTACCTGCATATATAGCAGGCTCTACAGACATGTCACAACACAGGGTAAGATACACTTGTGTGAAAGTGCATAACCACAACCAATGTGAACACAGCCGCAGCCACATATGGTAAGCTAGCATAATATTACAATATATGGACTATCTGTTCAACACCATCCTCATATGTACCACTCACACACTAACCCTACATATACTGGGCTGCTACACAGTGTAGTGTGATGCCTGTCTCTGGTATGGGACATGTGTGTGTATGGCCCTACAAACATGTAAGCCAATACAGTAGCATACAGTGGAGCAGAATATAACATCAGATATGATGGGAACTAGAACGATGACAACTATCACAGTCTGTGCACAGGCCAAAGTACATATTAACAATACACACACTGTCGACATTCACCATAAGTACACAGACCTCAGTACTGTACAAACAACCACAGAATGTCCAGGTTATGTCATCAGATATAACCCCTACTGTACATAACATGTGTAGCAGTCTGATATCTCACTGGCTTGTTATCAGATATGATGAAACTACCTATGGTGTAAAGCACAAATGCACCTCTTAATGCATGACATATGTACAAAGGTTGACAGAGTTGTGGCTAGAAGCACATACACAGGGCCAATATTGGCATGTTGCTGTGATAACCTCATACATTTACTGTTGTAACAGAGTTTGTTGCAACTTATGTCCTGTGAGGGATATGAAGTCAGTAACTGTCACAGTTTTCACCATCTACAGACTGCAATCCTCACACTACCTTCTGCACTTCACAGATAGATGCTCTGTGGGTAACACATGGAATCAAAGGCACCACACACTGCTGAGTCTGCAGATGACCCTATAGCAGGGGAGTCCTCATAAACATAGAACTGACATGGCAGGTATTAAAACATGTAGGACAGCCATATCCGCACACACCTTGTTAAACCAACATTACTCCGAATGCAGTATAGCAGCACTTACAGTCTGTAGTAAGGGCAGGCACATCCCCCTCCTGTGTATTGGCTTATTTCCACAGTGTGTGTTGTCAGAGGTAAATCCCCAATCCATCTGAGATGCTATTTGCTAAACTGCAGATCGAGTTCCTGCTCACAGTGAATTTAAGGCCCAACACCAACATGATGTTCCTAGATATTGGAATGTGTTCCCATGCAATTGGCTATGGGAATGTTACCACAGCTGTTCCACATGAAATCTGCTAGGGGAGGGCTGCAATTCATGCAGAGGCCATCAGCTGATCATGAGCATCACTTAAAATGCACATGCTGCTGCCTAAGCAAAGCAGGTGTAGGTCTCCACATCTACCAGTGTGGGAGTGAGAGAGGCAGACAGAGGCAAAGACAAGTCAGGGAGGGGTGGGAGAGTAAAATCTAAGCATGTTTGTGTCACACACCTACCAGCACAGGGTATCAAACCTCTGATGATTATGTAGTGCTATCACAGCTCTATGCAGTTATTGGATGCACCACATAGGTTACCTTTTGTGGAGCCCTCAGAGCATATATGTGATGGTGAGTGACATTTGCAACAGGGATATGGTAGCTATACAGTAGGTGTAGTACATGTGCCTGTCCACATGAACAGGTGCCAGTGTCAACACAGCCACACTCTCACAGGGATGCACACACATTGACACACTTGGCAGGGCCAGGTATACAACTCATCACTAGTAAGATTGCCACAACACATTACTGCGCAGGTATCACATGCACCACATGGGTCATACGGAGGTTATCTGGGCAAAGGGTATGGGGAGGTGTCTGACATCAGACAGCATGCTTCAGTATGCCAGTGGGGTTGTAATGAGTGCGGATGTGATCATACGCATCATACAACACACACACAAACACACAGGGTGCCAGTACTGACATGCATGGGTGCATTTCTCCATGAGTGTGTGGTGGTCGACTGTACCAGATGGCTATACAAGACTAGGTGATGGATATACCTTGGCATCAGGCCACATGACAATGGTCTGCATTGGGGCTCATGGCTGTAGTTTCTGCATTTGCCCACACAGGTGGGTATTGTATTCACTATCCAGTCACCTGGGTGACTATTGCATGTGGCCAATGCTGCGCATCACTTGCCATGTATGTGTTCCTTAGTCTATGATATAGCCAGTGTCTGGGATGTGCACACCTCCCACATGCATGTACACTGACATGTGGAACTGTACCTGGGGTGTCTGGCCCATGTTGTGTACACATATTATCATCAGATGTGCCAGTCTTGGCCACCTGTGGTGGGAACTGATAATGGACAGCAGGTTTACCCTGCACCTTCATTGATAGCATGCTAATGGCATTCCCTAGTGTCAGTGTCATCTGTCCATACAGGGCATGTTTTCAGGCATGGCATGTCCTTTGTGGATCACATTTGATGGCACCACAGGTGTTGTAGGTGTCCAGTGGGGAACATGGGGAAGGTGCACTGTCTGCATGTATGTACCTAATGGACAGATGGACAGGGTGCCATGCCCTCTATAGCCCACTGCAATCACTCCATAGTTACTATCAGTGGCCAATATGCAGTGCACTACCCACATACTGGCTGTTGCCTAGGCAAGTGTGAGTGTGTATGAGACATGGGTTGAGAGTCTGCTTTTGGTAATACTGAGGTTGCTAACTGTGATTGCCTGGCCTTGATGTCACATGTATGGGTATGGATTTGCACCACAGCCTCTCGGCTATTTCACATCTGTTATCCCTGTATGGTGGACATTGTGATATATACTAGGGCTACCATATAAGTAATTTGCAAAACCCACTCCACATTGGGCCCAGATGTCACATACTCACTTCCTCCTCCACACAGGATACAAGTTACAAACACACACACACACACACACACACACACACACACACACACACACACACACCTGTCATGTCTGGGATTAGAACCTCTGCCTAACTAGTTTATTACACTACAACACTATGCAGTTATAGTACGTGCCACGGAGATTACTGGAGTACTTCTTCCCCAAAGGAGTATATCACATTTGATGACATCACCAGGATTGCCAAAGCAAGACATTCAAATTGTAGTGAGTGTGGCTAGGCTAAAATGCATTGCTCCCTACACAGACAGTGACACACACACAAAACATCTACAACCAACATGTGTGGGTAAAGAACTCCTAACAGAGGTCTGTGTCATGGAGCTGTGATAGGATGCACCATGGGAATTACTGGAAAACTCTTTCCCCAAAGGTGTATTTCATATTGGATGACATCAGCAAGATTGCCAAAGTAGGGCATTCAAATTGTAGTGAGTGTGGCTAGGCTAAAATGCATTGCTCCCTACACAGACAGTGACACACACATAAAACATCCACAACCGACATGTGTGGGTATAGAACCCCTAACAGAGGTCTATATCACACTACAGCATGGAGCCGTTATAGGATGCACCATGGGGATTAGTGGAAAACTCTTTCCCCAAAGGTGTATTTCACATTGGATGACATCAGCAGGATTGCCAAAGTAGTGCATTCAAATTGTAGTGAGTGTGGCTAGGCTAAAATGCATTGTTCCCTATACAGACAGTGACACACACACAAACATCCACAACTGACATGTGTGGGTATAGAACCCCTAACAGAGATCTATATCACACTACATCATGGAGCTATTATAGGATGCACCACGGGGATTACTGGAGAACTCTTTCCCCAAAGGTGTATTTCACATTGGATGACATTAGAAGGCTTGCCAAAGAAGGACATTCAAATTGTATGGAGTGTGACTACCCTAAAAAGTATTCCTCTCTATACAGACAGACACACACTTGCCAAGTCTGGGATTAGAACTCCTACCTAACTAACTTATTATACTACAGCAGTACACAGTTATAGGATGCACTATGGAGATTACTGGGCTACAACCTTCCCAGACGTGTATTTCTAGGTGGAAGACATCAGCAGCCTTGCCAAAGTAGAACATTCAAATTGTATGGGGAGTGACTACCCTAAAAAGCATTGCTCTCTACAAAGACAGAGTCAGACAGACACACACACAAACGCACACACAGACACACTTGCCAAATCTGGGATTAGAATTCTTAGCTAACTAGTTTATTACACTACAGTAGTAATCAGTTATGGCACATGCTACAGGGATTACTGGGCTACAACCTTCTCAGAGGTGTATTTCTAGGTGGATAACAGCAGCCTTACCAAAGTCGAGCATTTCAATGTGTGACCACCCTAAAAAGCATTGCTCACTACATAGAGTCAGACACACACACACACACACACACACACACACACACACACACACACACACACACACACTTACCAAGTCTGGGATTAGAACTCCTACCTAACTAGTTTATCACACTACAGCGGTATGCAGTTATGGCACATGCTATGTTGATTACTGGGCTGTAACTTACCCAGAGGTGTATTTCTAGGTGTATGACATCAGCAGCCTTACCAAAGTAGAGCATTTCAATTGTAGGGAGTGTGACCACCCTAAAAAGAATTGCTCTCTACACAGACAGACACACACTCAAACACACAGTTGCCATGTCTGGGATTGGAACTCCTACCTAACTAGTTTATCACACTACACCAGTATGCAGTTATAGGAAGCACCCCAGAGATTACAGGGCTACAGCTCTCCCAAAGGTGTATTTCACAGTGGATAACTTCAGCATGCTTGTCATAGTAGGGTTATGGGGTGGGCAGTGTGTGTGCATGGGCCATAACCCATTCATCTAGGGGTTGATATGCCACATGTGGGCACAAACAGGGTCATATTTCACAGGTACGTGTATACAGCTGCTAGATGACTACTTCCTTGCACAGTCATTTTGCACAGCTAGCACGTGCACCACATAGTCTGTAATGCTGACAGATACTGGTGGCTAGTATCTGCAGTGAGTGACATCTGAACCATGTGTAGTTGTGACTCTTTGGCTGTGTGCTGGAAGGGACAGGCCTGGGTGGCTCTTTGTCACAGTCACCCTCTTCCACACATCCATGTATGTCTACCTTTGGCTTATTATAGTGTGTTGTCCTTACATACATGCCTGTATTCCTATACACTGTGTGTGCAAAGCATGAGTGGTGCACAATGAGGAGTGTCTGCACTAACATCTGCAACTGTCAGATATGTCTGGTCCACAGGTGTTTGCAGACATGCCCTTCATGTGTTTAAGTGTGTGAGCATGCCCAGTATGTGTGTGGATCGACTCTAGGTAGTTTGTACTGCAGTGCTGACCTTTGTGTTGTACACCTACAGGTAGCATGCTGTCTCTGCAGGATATCCGTTGATCATTTGGCATTGACTGTTACTACATTTCTGCATAGGATGGGGCAGCACACCTGACTATTTCCACATTTTTATACAGGATTGGGGGGCACACCTGACTGTTACTACATTTCTACGTAGGATGGGGGGCACACCTGACTATTTCTATATTTCTGCACAGGATTGGGGGGGCACACCTGACTGTTATTTCATTACTATGTAGGATGGGGGGCAGACCTGACACTTGTACACATTTTCTAGGACTGTACTAGTATGTTGGGTATTCCATTTCATTCTGTAGTCTTACCTATCATGCTGACTAGAGGCATACCAGTGTATTACAGATCTTAGCTTTTATTTACCTACATATTAGTTTCTGACTTCAGACCCTTCAGAACTGACATCTCACTGCCTGACCTGCTGTAGTCTGTCTGTGTAGGCATGGGGGGAGTTACCCATAGTCCTCATTCAGATGCCATAGCACAGCCTTTGTTTGTTTTTGTCTACATCTGTCCTGCTGGCTGTGACTGTTGTTGGGTATGTGAACCCCTCTGACTGGCATGTGTGAGTCACTTACATTGTGGGTGCCCCAGTATTGAGGGTGGTGCTGCAGAGCTGCCTATGTTGGATGCACATAGTACACTCCCTACACATGGTTCAGAACAGGTAGTGTAATGTTTGGCATCCCTTTTATTGTATGTGAGAGTCAGAGAGAGGTGTTATTTCCGGGTCCCTCCTGTGTCAGTGCTATGCATTGCCTCTTTGCCAAGGCCAGGGCATACAGGGCACAACTCCTTGTGCCTACTGGGCAAGCTCAGGTTGTTCCTCCTCTGAGTCACTCTGTACCTGTGCAGGGCTTGGCAATGGTGGGAGGGCTGTGTGGCCCTGCCCCGTGCTGTTCCTGCTGCAGCATTTTCCACAGGATCATATTGTGTAGCATGGCACATACAAGGACAATTTGGGTACATGTAGCTGGTGAGTATTGCAAGGCTCTACCAGATGTGTCCAGGCACCGGAGCCGTGACTTGAGCATCCCAAGCACATGCTCTACTATAATTCTGGTCTGTGCGTGTGCCTCATTATGGTGTTCTTTTTCGGGTGTGTGTGCATTTCTGATGGGTGTCATCAGCCATGGCTCCAGTGCGTATCCAGCATCCCCCACTAGGTGACCATCAAGGATGTCCCCATTGGCAAATCTCTGGTACAGCTGTATCAGATTCCATATTCTGGAATCATGATAGCTTCCAGGGCAACCAGCACACACACATTCATTATTATGCCCTGGGCATCGCACACAACCTGGCAGTTGATGGAGGGGAAGCTCTTGTGGTTGATTTAGACCCTACCCCACTCACCAGGTGGTGCTTTGGTGTGTATATGTGTGCAGTGTATAGCACCCACTACCTCAGGGCATTCCTTTATTTGGTGGAACAGTTGCATATTGCTGGCCAATGCCTCACGGGTGTTGGGGAAATATACGTGCTCACCGACATGTGCTGACATGGCATCCAGGAACTGGTGGAGTACCCTGGATGCTGATGTCTGTGAAATCCCCATCATATCCCCAGTTGGCCTTTGGAAGGTACCTATAGCTAGTATTCGTAGGCCTACACATACCTTGGTATCCACTGAGATGGGTTAATCTCTGTTAGTTCTGTGTGTCAGGCATGGCTGGCACAGCTCAACAATTTTCTGTAGGAGGTCCCTGTTCACCCTATAGTGCTCCACTATCTCCATCTCATGTAGCCCCTGGTAGGTTACCCTGGGTCTGTACACTCTTCTCCATCTCCTCACTGTGGGTTGGTCGACAGCATTCACATCCTCACCACCCTCTGCCTCTTCCACAAGTTGTTGTATGATAGCTATTGCAGCCCCTATCATTTTGCTGTTGTGAGTCTTAAAAATTCCCCGCTTGTTTACACCGATGGTGTAGAGTGTGGGAAAAAACAGAGGGGAAGGTGTTTGCATAGTTTATAGTAATGTTCTGGAATGGGCTGGTCTGCTGCCTGTGTAATTGGCTGATTCTGGTACATTTCACCTGCCAGCTATGCTAAATCTCCTTGATTACCTTCCTACTGCTGTTTTCCATTCTCATTGCCTTCCTGTTTAAGCCCAGGTGTGCGCCGTGCAAACAGAGTGCACAAATGTGCACACTGCTGCTATTTCCTGGTTTAATTTTTTTTTCTGCCTTTAAAACCCGGTGCGTGGCACTCACACCCGCTTAGGCAATATAAAGAGTGCTAGGCAGGTTTAGACACACCCCCTAGCTTAGCTGTGCTAAGCTAGGAGCAAACCCGAGCCACAGGGCTCCAATCCGCTTACAGTATGCCTGACACCCCTCCCATGATGTCAGCTAACCCCTAGGCTTGCACCAAGCTATTCCTACTCTTACACTGTTGGGACCTGACTAGCATGCTGGGGAAAACTGGGATTCACTATCATTCCCCTCATTTGCATAGGATTGCCTGCTAATGCATAGTTACATGTCTCACACTGAGCCCCCCCCCCCCCCTTAGCAACCACTACTCACTGGCCATGTTGTCTTCTGCCTGCCATTGACTTGCATGGCAGAATACTGATTTTTAGTTAGAATGCTTAATTTAGGTTTATTTTCTTATTTTCCCCCGATCCTGTTTGCACGCTGCTGCTCTACACTTAAACAGCCGAGATCGGCTAAAAAAAAAAAAAAAAAGTTGATTTTTATATTTTTTTCATTGTTTGCAATGTCAGTGGCCTTATACTTGGCCATTGTCATGCTTAATACATGACATGCAGCCTTTTATTTGGAGCTGTCACAGCTCCGTTTTGGATTTTGCAGAAATGTACTCAGTTACTAACCGAGTACATTTCTGCAGATTGCACTAGTCCTGCATGGCCGGATGCAAGCTTCCTGGATTGCAAAATCACCTCATTTGCATAGATTTCTCCTGCAAATGGGGTGATTTGCATACAGAGGCTTAGTTTGTGCAGGATTAGTGCAGGAGTGCTCGTGCACGCCCCTGCAGGCTATTCCTGGATCGCACGGCAGACATATTGCCTGCTAGATCTCCTGCACCGATCTTGCATGCCATGCAAGGTATAGAGAATCCAGGGGTATATTATGATTATGTATGACTTAAACAAAGAAATGTGGTGGGAGTAGTTCCAATAGGCTGAAGAATACAATAAATGTATATTAAATCTACAGATAAAACTACATCCTCATTATATTGGAAAATTTTCACTTGGACATTTTTACACGGCACTTTTATCACTCCTAACAAAATTACAATTATGTGTAAATCAAATAGAATTAAG
Organism: Protopterus annectens; assembly: GCF_019279795.1. NCBI lineage: Eukaryota > Metazoa > Chordata > Ceratodontiformes > Protopteridae > Protopterus > Protopterus annectens. The sequence continues at coordinate 1,243,248,390 of NC_056733.1, read as the reverse complement.
TGCTAGAGATGTGATTCTGAATGGGCATACATGGTATATGAATGTGAAGTCATAGATTCATACTAGGCTGACTGCTCTTGCGAGCCATTTTAAGCCTAGCCAATTATCCCTTATGAGACTCAAGCTCTTCACTTTGTGTTTGTAAGGCAAACACCTTAACCATTAGGCCACCCTCCCAACAAAGTCATCACCCCTTTTTGGAAAGAAATTAATAACTTTATTCAAGCTCTGTGGTCAGATAGATGTAATATTTCTAAATCCCTAGTTTTATTGAATGCTCCAATTCCTGAGATAATCCCAAAAACCCAAGTGCCTCTTCTGTGGTCTATTCTTGCTATAGCCAGAAAAGTAATTACTAAAAATTGGAAAAGTACAGTTGCCCCCTCTAGTGTTGAATTTATTAGTATAGCAAAAATTGTTTGCAGTAGTGAATTGCATACAATAAATATGAGCCTGGGGATTCAATTAACTGTGCGAAGCCTACATAGAGTTTATATGTTAGGGCGATGGTGAGCAGCATGCATTAAAGTGCAATGCATATTAATGAGGCATGCATCAGCTAGATTCTGCTGCTCACAACAGTGTTGCTAGCTGTGAAACCTTGTAAGTGAATGCAGATAGGAATTCTGTGTAAAGGAGAGCATCTACAGTGCATGGATTTGTGCAGAATGCCACAATGATCACCAATGATCACCAGAGCTTTACAAATAGCTGTCATTCTGTTAGTGCAACACCTCTGCACAGAGGCCAACTTAATGGGAGGACAGATAACCAGTAATAGGGACATATTTGACATAGATGTCACATAAGAATGTTTTGGAATGTAAAACTCTCAACCTCTTAGAGCGAAAAATGTGGACAAAACCATAAAAAATGGGGGGACAAAGGGCCAGAAATAGGGACAGATGTTTAATACTGCACTCCAAACTTAGGAAGATGATAGAATATATAGGTTGTACATTAGCATGAACTTTCTGAAAAGCATGGAGTTTGAAACTCAAATGGGAGTTATCAGTTTCTGATTTCACTCTGCAATGACATGCCGATGATTTGCCAAGAAAAAAAAAAATGTTATAAGGAAAGATCACAGATATGAGACAAAAACTGCTCAATGCCAGAAGTCTCAATCTCAAGATGCACGCACTCGAGGCCCTTCTCAATATGGAGAACATCGATGTCTGTGCTGTGACAGAAACCTGGTTCAAGGCTCCTGAGAGCACCCCAGCACTAACAGGTTTCACCTCATATCATGCTCCGCCCCAAAATCCGGACAACACCAAGAAAGGAGGGGGGGTGTCCATATTCATAAAGGACACCCACACCTCAAGGTTGGTGGCAACGCACGATGCATCGGAGACCATCCAGGTGCAATTAACCATAGGCAAGACTGCTCTGCAATTTGTAGCATGTTACAGGCCACCCTCTCAAACTCAGGAACCTCACATGGCCTTCCTGAAAACATTGGAGGATAAATGTATCTCCAAACACCATCATACTAGGTGACTTCAACTACCCTAATATAGACTGGGAACACTACTCAAGCCCGAACACTCTAACCCAAAGATTCCTGGAGTTCATAAACTCAAATGCCATGGAACAACTAGTCACCATCCCCACAAGAGGTGAAAACATACTTGATCTCATCATCACGAACATGGGATCAAAATGTTCAACACCGAAGTATACCCTCACTGGTGAGATCAGATCATAAACTAATCTCGCTGGAGGTCCTCATCCCGCCCACCTGAAACAAAAAGACCACAGTGAAAAACTTCTCAAAAGCCGATTTCACACTTCTAAAAACTAGTGTGGTCTCCTTTAAGGCCCCTGAGCCAGTGGTAAACATTACTCAAACCGCTGAATCACTTACAAATGCCTTCTACCAGCACCTACAGGACTGCATGGATCAGGCAATCCCAAACAAAACTAAGACTCTCTGTACCAAAGGCAAGCGTCCAGTCTGGTGGACCCCAGCCATAAACAAGCTCTACAACAAAAGGAGGAAGCTACTACAAGATAGAGCAAAATCCTTGAAAGGTAAGACACCTTTGATCATTATAAGTAAAAACTAAGAGCTCTCATAAAATCATCCAAGGCAAATTTTGAGAGAAAAATCGCCAAGGACTCTAAAGACAATCATAAGGCCTTCTTTAGCTATGTTAGAAACCTAGGAGGAAACTCCCAGATATGCTCAGAATTAGTTCAAAATGATGTGAAAATTACTGAACCTACACACATTGCTAACATACTGGCTGACAGGTTCAGTGCAAACTTCTCCCCTCCCCAAAAGGAGAGATATCTATTCCAGAGGATTGTAGCCCCAAACATCTCCAACGCCCAGGTGAGAACTGCCCTCACTAAGGCAAAAAACACAGCATCCATGGGACCAGATGGTGTCCCCAGCTGTGTGCTTCATGAACTCAATGAGGAATTAAACCCACAGTTAGGACAGCTGTTTAATCTTAGCCTCACCTCAGGATACACTCAAGGAGTGGCGCGACGGCGACTGTGGTCCCACTTCATAAGGGCGGTGCCTCCACAGACCCTGGAAATTACCCCCATTAGCTTGACAAGCCTTATCTGCAAAGCCATGGAGAGGATCATAATGGAACTCATAAATAAAGACATAGGAACTTGCAGACTTTGGATCCAACCCAGTTTGGCTTTGTCAAAGGTAGATCCTGCCTCTTAAACTTGGTTGACTTTTTCGAGACAGTCACCAAGGCCATTGATGAGGGAAAGGCAGTCCATACAGCCTACCTCGACCTGGCAAAGGCCTTCAACACAATACCCCACTCAGGTATCATCGAAAAACTCATCAGCTTGAATGTAAACCCATACATCACAAGATGGGTTGCAAACTGGCTAAGCGACAGAACCCACAGGGTCAGAGTTGCTGGAGCCATGTCAGACTCAAAGCCTGTCACAAGTGGTGTCCCACAGGGCTCAGTCCTGGGTGCACTCTTGTTCGCATCTACTTTTCTGAAGTACAAGCAAACACAGGAGGGTTATGGCTGACAAAGTTTGCAGATGACTGCAAACTGGCCATAGTCGAAAACACATCTGACACAGATATCCTCCAGAAGGGCCTCACAGAAACGGATAACTGGTGCCAGAGCCATGGCCTGAAGTTAAACGCCAAAAATGCATAGTCATACCCTTGGAAAAACAAGGTTACCCCTAGCTACCATATAGGTGACAATCCACTGAGCACAGAAAAGTCATCAGGGATCTGGGGACCCAAGTTGACAGTAGTCTTCGCTTGACACTCATGTTGCTAAAGTAGTTAGGAAAACCTTCTATATCACCCACCTGATCATGAAGGGATTCACATCTAGATCAAGGGAGGTCATCGTCCCCTGTACTCATCACTCATTAGACCTATGATTGAGTACAATGCCCGCTCGAATGTATCTGACCAGACACCTGATGCAGCTTGAAAGGCCCCAAAAGTTCCTCACCAAAAGGATAAAGGGTCTCAAAAATATGTCTTATGCTGCCCGACTGAAAGAACTCCAGCTTTATTCAGTCTCATACCGCTTGCTCAGAGGTGACCTGTGCCTGACATATAAGGCCATGTCAAACCCAGATTTGATGAATATGCTTCACCTCAAAAATCTAGATCCCTCAGAACCACAAGGGCGGAGACTTAAACCTTGACACGGTTATAAATAGAACGTGCTGGAGGGACAGATTCATCACCCAGAGACTCCCTATGCTGTGGAACAAAATCCCGGTACATGTGAGGCAGAGCACCTCGCTGGCCTTGTTCAAGAGGAATCTTGACCAATGGATGGGAGATCGCAGATATACCCCAGGGATTACTTCAGTGTCACTGCTTGACAGAGGCACAGAAAAATGATAGGCATAGTTTTTATTCAAACTAAAGGGGTGGCGAAAGCCACATAACTATGGGCTAGGCTTATAAATGCCCTTGGGCAGATAGCCTAGTATGAACCTATGAACCTATGAACCTATTCCACACCGATCAGGGCAATTGAGAGGTATACACTCAAATGTATGTATTACTGACTCACATCAGTCCAGAGATCATGCCAGTGATATGGCAGAAAGCCACAAATTGTATAAGGAAAACATCTGGACATCCTGGGAATATCTGCACAGTTGAGATGTATGAATATGAAGCATATCATCCAAATGCAGTATAAGACAGTGTACCTACAGTGCAGAGTATTATGATACCTCATTCCTGACATACTGCACTGAATCTGTGTTAATGATCTGTAACAGGATATGGGACTGCCATGTAAAATGATCACGCAGGGGAAGTTTATGTATTGAATAGGGACACACAGATGAACTGTAAGAATAAACACAGGGAAAGAGTACAGGTGAAACTCCTGTATGTAAACAGAGGAGGGCATGTCAATGGAAGATAGTTGTAGCAGCAACACCAAGCACATATCTTCATGGCACAGTATAGACAGTACAGTAAAAATATGTTTGCTATGACTGTCACACAAGGTGTCCTAACAATGGGGAGGATGTGTGAGATAAGTATTCTTACATGAATAATGCAGAAAATATCTATCAGGGATCTGACATACAATTGGGTTAGGGTGCATTTTGGGGAGCTGTGCAAACTGTTACACCACAATATGAGTGTACTCTAAGCAGAGGTCTCCAGCAAGGTGACCACAGTTAAAGGATCATGGCAAAGATTACAAGAGCCTACCACAATCATGGACAATATCAGAATGATACCACCACTATTCCCATGCCTCTGACATAACATATGTAATGTGGAGTGATAAGAGATGAATCTTCACGCACACACTTGACAAGTATTATGATACATCCACACTGTGTGAGGGTAACTATGCACACTGTACTTATACTTTTATTTATTTATTTATTTATTTATTTGCAGTTTGATTACCGGGGATGTCCACTGGGCCAAACTGACCCATTTTCAGTGGAGGCCCGGGGAGAAAAGCTCCAAGATGCATTATACAATATAAATACAACTGTTACTTAATATTGCAGATGTAGAGGGGAAAGGTAGCAGGTAAGGGATGTTTAGAGAACAAGGGAGGGTGTAACAAAGCACAGTAGTAGAGAGAGGCTATGGTTAGCTGATGATGGAGCAAGTATGTAGGGGAAGATTAGGTTTAGGGGATTAACAATGGAAAGCAGCAGACATTATGCTAGTCCGTTTGAGAGGACAGGGTTATACAGCAGTAGAGCCAAATATAAGCAGCAGAAAGCAAGGGGTAAATGATAAAGTAATACTATAAAATCTCTAAACAGTGCAATATATAGTGCTCAACAGACTAACACAGTAAACTACGATATGTTCATGCTGTGCAATAACTTGTGCTGAACAGTTTTCAAAACAGTTTTCAGAATATAATAGCCATGTGGTGCCCTTATAGAGACAAACAGAAAAGAAAAATAGCTGCTAAGCCAGTAATTAAGCTAAAGGCTCTAGTAGGACCATTGATCCACCTTAAAAGAGAAATAAAGGTCTTCAACGATGTATGTTAATTGGCGTCCTTTTAACAGGGCATCTGGAGAGCAGACTAGGCCAGCAAAGTGCAACATTCGAGCCCTGTATACTCAGACTAAAGTAATGCAGCTGGCAACAACATATAAAGAGACCCACTCATCCCAAAAAGCAGCTTACAGCTGCTAAGCCGGTAATTGTGTCAGTGTGGGATTCAATGACAGCTCCTAATTTGCAATTATCTGCAAATTTAATCAGCCAGAGACTATTGACATTAGCCTTGTCTGCAGGATGTGTTAGGATGGATACTGCTATAACTGTATGTGGCAGCATAGACAAAATAGACTAGTTGCATTGTGTGCATGGCAGATATCTATGGCACAATCCACATTGTCACAAATGATATACATGCCAATAATGTTGTCAAATACCTACCTATGTAGTCTGCATAAACTGAACAGGTAGCACACATGCATGTTTTCTAAATATCATGCAACATGACCTATCAGGCCCTTTAGAATTGCTATTTAACTGTAGACTCCAAATATGCTTTTTGCCTCATGAATGGACAACAGCAACAGTCATCCCTCTGCACAAAGGTGGCCAAGTACTGACCCTAGAAACTACAGAGTCATAAGTCTCACTAGTCTTATATGTAAAGCAATGGAAAGAATTATCATGCAAATGGTCAATGGTACACTGGACCTAACCAGTCTGGTTTCGCCAAAGGCAGGTCATGCCTACTCAGCCTGGTGGACTTCTTTGAGAAGGTCACCAAAGTGACGGATGAGGGGAAAATGGTTCCCACTGCCTACATTGACATGGCCAAGGCATTTGCCGTAATACCCCACTCAGACATTTTTGACAAACTCAAGAGGTTAGGTACAAACCAATATGTCACCCAGTGGATAGCTAACTGGCTCACAGACAAAACCCAGGAAGTTAGAATTGGGAAGTCCACCACTACAAAGAGGCCAGTCACAAGTGGACTCCCTCAGGGATCGGTCCTTGTACTGCTCCATTTTGGCATTTACTTCTCTGAAGACAAGGCCAATATCAATAGTCTCTGGCTGATTAAATATGCAGATGATTGCAAATTAGGAGCTGTCATTGAATCTCACACTGACACAAATGTTCTCTAGGAAAGGCTGACACAGACAAGCAAGTAGTGTCAGAGCTATGGAATAAAACTAAATAACAAGAAACGCACAATAGTATCCTTTGTCAAGTCATCCACCCCTGTTAACTATCAAATTGACAACACACCCCTTGCAGCTGACCAAGTAGTCAGGGACTTAGGAACACACATAAGCAGTAATCTAGCCTTTGACCATAATGTGTCTACAGTACTGAGGAAATCATTCTATGTTGTGCAACTTATAAACAAAGGTATGGTATCTAAGTCCAAGGAAGTCATCATTCCACTGTATTTGGCATTCATCAGACTTACCATTATGTCCCCTTTGTTATGTACCTACCCAGGCATATCCAACAATTGGAGCATCCACAGATGTTCCTCACTAAAAGAATACATGGTGTATGTAAAATGTCCTATGCAGACCACCTCAAGGACCTATCCCTGTATTCTGTCACCTACAGGATTTTGAGGGGACATCTGTCTGGCATACAGGCAATTGTCAGACCCTACTCTAATGGACCTCCTGCATATCCACAAAATAAACAGTACCAGAATTACACATTCTAAAGACTTAAAGTTTGCCTGTGATATAAATAGCACCTGCTGGAGAGGCAGGTATTTATCCCAGAGACTACCCCATCTCTGGAATAGGCTCCAAACCCATGTGAAGCAGAGTTCCTCCCTACCCCAATTCAAGTGCAACTTGGACAATTGGCTGGAGAACAGGAAAGTCATTCATGGTTTGGCACCTATGTCTCTATTGGACACAGGCAACCTGTAAATAGTTCATCTCCCAGGCCCCTACTTGTAAATGTTTCATCTCCTAAGTCCATACTTACATCTATCAAGAGTATTGGAACTTGTCAGAGATTTGGGATACATGGCTAGGCTTAAAAAGGCCTTTGTGGTTGTTAGCCTAGTAAACACCTATGAACCTATGAACCTATTGGTGTTCCACACCATCAGAAAGTCATGTGTATTCCCCAGAAAGAATACCTAGGCATGGCCAATAAGCTGTGTGACAGCTCACTGTGACAAAGGTGGTATACTTCAGTTACACATCTCTGGAAGATGTGTAGGACAATACATGAAGAAGGGTACATTTCACACATTTATCACTGTGATGAAGGCTGGGAACAATGAAGATATTATGGCCTCTGATGTGCATGTCCTTCACATACCCAGTAGTTATGTTACATTCAAGGGAGTAGTCAGCACTGTGACCACACGCTTGTTGATGTAGATCTTACCCTCTACCCCAGGACACAGGTTACATACCTATTGGTCTGATTATAGCGTGTGATATCCACATTATACTGAGGTGGTGTGTCTGTTTCCTGATTCAACAAATCCCTCCATGTGTCTCATCAATTCAAGTGTTGTCGTGGCTGTGGCAGCAGTCTCTGGTATATGTTGATACTGTCTGTATTATACTAATATTACAGTTGGAGTCAATGATTGCCCACAAGCTGTAGTCCTTCAGACAGCTGTGTTTGACACAGCATGTGTATGTCATCTGTAATGTCAATCACTTAACCAATGGGTAGGGTAGGGCCTAGCAGACAGCCTTGCTGTACCAACCTGATCACTGGACCTGAGATATAGGTCACATCAGACATTTCAATGCCACATATGTCATACACTGGTCTACCAATTTGGTGATATAGCTGTTTACAGGCATATATGACAGTGTTGATTGAATACCTCAGTGTGGATTTTTGTCAAATGCCTTGACCTGTTCAAGTTCCACAAGATGATACTGTTGTCATCATGAATGCCCTCAATGACCTCTTTGAGGACATCTATCAGATGTAATGGACCTGATGTAGCAGTAACAACTCACACAGGTCTGTTGCACACACCTGGAATATTACCAGAGCACATGTAGAAGAGGTCCATGATGATATGTTGGTCTACCTCACAGTCAAGGAGCATCAAGATGTCCTTATATATGGCAGGCATCAGGTGCTGTCCCCCCAACTCAGGTGGCTGCATGTTGATGTATACCCTTGTATGGGAATATAGGCCATGTGGAAGGTGTGTTCAACTGTGTATTCAGCCATACTAGGAAGGTATATGTGCTCCATCACACCATAGGTGATCGGGGATGTTGTCACAGTTCAGAGATTCTGTGTGATAGTCCTGGGTGAAGGTAAGAAAGTGCATACTGCCTATTGTGATCTGGCCTAGGGTTTTAACACAATCACACCTGCAGGTATCAATGAGGAAACCCCCAAGCTGGGGATTAAACCTAACATCAGTTGATGGGTAAATAATTGGCTCACTGACAGTACACATCATGTGAAAGTTGGTAACTCAAATTGTACCAGTAGAGCTGTCACCACTGGAAAACTCCAGGGATCTGTGTTGGCCCTTCACTGTTTGAACTGTATTTCTCAACAGTTCAGTGTAACGTATATGGCCTTCAGCTTACAGAGTTTGCTGATTCTTGCATATTTTGTGCTATAGAACCCCAACCATGTCCCAAGACTCACTCCACATTCCTAAGCATCCTGGAAACTATTAGGGTCCATCCCAACACTCTCATACTAGGTGACTTCAACTACCCCTCCATCAACTGGGAAAACTACTGATTCACCAATACACTGGCCCAACTCTACCTGGAGTTCATCAATTCCAATACCCTGGACCAGCTCATTCTTACCCCCACTAGAGAAAGCAACATCCTTGACCTGGTTATTACTAACATGGGCAACCGTTGCTCTACACCAATAGTCAATTCCTCCCTGGTTAGATCCAACCACAAACTAATCACCATGGAAATCCACATCTCACCCACACCTCCCACAAAGGTAACCATCATGAAAAACTTCTCCAAAGCTGACTTTGGGCTCCTAAAAACAGAGGTAGCTAACTTCACAGCACCCATGTCAATGGAAAATAGATGCATGACTGCCGAATCATACACCAATGCACTGTACAAACACGTACATAAATGCATGGAACTAGCCATGCCCAACAGAACCAAGATGCTCTCCTCCAAAAAAGGAAGCCAATCTGGTGTTCACCTGCCATTAATAAACTCTACAACAGAAGGAAGAAACTGTTACAGAAAAAGGTGAAGTCCCAAGACTGAAAAAACTCCCTTATTAGCCTCAACAAAAAGTTGAGATCCCTCATAAAAAACCTCTGAAGCCAGCTATGAAGGCAGAATTAAAAGTAACCACAAAGCCTTCTATAGTTATAGCAAGAATCTCCATGGCAATACCCAGGTTTGCTCTGAGTTACTGCACAATGGTACCTCCTATACTGAGCCAACAGATATTGCCAACATACTGGCTGACAGATTCAGTACCAAATTTACCCCTATCTTCCCCTCTAAAGGACCAGTCACAATACTGGAGGAATGCCAGACACCCAGCATTACTGCAGCGTAGGTTAAAGCTGCATTGTCCAAGGCCAAGAATACAAATTCCATGGGACCAGACAATATCGCTGGATGTGTTCTACATGAACTACAAAGTGAGCTGGCACTACATCTGTGTGCCTTGTTCAATCACAGCCTCACCTCAAGCTTTGTCTCTACTAAATGGTGCACTGCTACAGTCATCCCTCTCCATAAAGGGGGAGCGACTACAGACCCTAGGAATTATCACCCCATTAGCTTGACAAGTCTGATATGTAAGGCTATGGAGCACATCATCATGGACCTAATTAACAAGGATATAGGGAATTTCCAAACTCTAGATCCCACGCAAGTTGATTTTGTGAAAGGTAGATCATGCCTGCTCAACCTGGTTGACTTCTTTGAATCAGTCACCAGAGCTGTGGATGAGGACAAGGCAGTTCATACAGCCTACCTTAATCTGGCCAAGGCCTTTGATACCATTCCTCACACAGGAATTATTGATAAGCTCACCAAACTAGGCATCAACTCTTTTATCACTAGGTGGGTTGCAAATTGGCTCACAGATAGAACCCACAGTATGAAAGTAGCAGACTCCAAGTCAGAATGCCGACCAGTCACAAGTGAAATCTCACAGGGATCAGTCCTGGGTCATCTCCTGTTTGGCATCTACTTCTCAGAAGTCCAGGCCAACACAGAAGGACTCTGGCTGACCAAGATCGCAGATGACTGCAAGCTAGGAGCCATTATTAACTCCCCAAGTGATGTAGATATCTTACAGAAAGGCTTCACTGAGACCAATGACTGGTGTCAAAACCATGGCATTAAGCTTAATGCCAAAAAATGTGTCATCATCCCCTTTGGGAAAAACTCAGTTCCCACTAATTACCACATCGATGGGAGCCCACTGAACACTGAAGGTGTTATTAGAGATGTGGGGACACAGGCCGACAGTAACCTCTCCTTCAACCACCACATTGCCACTGTGATCAAAAGCTCCTTCTATGTGGCACATCTCATTACCAAGGGTTTTACATCCAGGAAGAAAAAGGTCATCATCTCTCTCTAGTCATTCCTCATTAGGGCAATCATTGAGTATAATGCCCCATTTGGCATGTATCTCACTAGATACATGCAACAGCTGGAAAGGCCACAAAAGTATCCTAAAAGAGGATCCTAAGCCTTAAACACATGTCCTATATGGACGGACTCAAAAACCTACAGCTATTCTGTCTCATTACATCTGCTAAGAGACAATCTCTGCTTGACTTACAAAGTCATATCTGACCCAGCTCTGTTAGAAATGCTACATCTAAAGAAATCCCAATCCCTCCACACCACATGATCCAGAGACCTCAACCTCATTATAACAATCAACAGAACATGCTAGAAGGACAGGTTCATAACCCAGAGACTATCCTACTCTGGAATAGACTTCCCATACATGTCAAGCAGAACATGTCAAGGCACTGTACGAGCACATCCACTCGTGCATGAATCGTGCCATCCCAAATAGAACCAAGATGCTGTCCTCCCAAAAAAGGAAGCCAATCTGGTGGTCCCCTGCCATAAACAAGTTATACAACAGAAGAAAAAAACTGTAGCAGAAAAGAGGAAAATCCCAGGATGCAAAAAACTTCCTTACCAGCCTCAGTAAGAAGCTGAGATCCCTCATAAAATCCTACAAAGCTAGTTACGAAAATAAAATTGCCAAAAATTCCAAAGACAACCACAAGGCATTCTATAGTTAAGTCAAAAATCTAAATGGCAATGCTCAGATATGCTCTGAGCTACAACAGAATGGCATTAAATATGCTGATCCCAAGAATATTGCCAATACCCTGGCAGATCGATTTAGTGCAAACTTCACCCCCCTCTCTACCACTAAAGGGCACATCTCAATACCAAATGAATGCCAAATTCCAGTAATCATGGCCACACAGGTAGAAACCACACTCTCCAAAGCTAAGAATACAGCATCCATGGGACCAGATGACATCCCAGGCTGGGTACTACATGAACTACAAAATGAACTGGCACCTCACCTAAGTGTCATATTTAATCATAGCCTCACTTCAGGCTTCATGCCCACTGAGTGGCACACAGCTACAGTTATCCCACTCCACAAGGGGAGATCCACCTTGGATCCTGGGAACTACCGTCTCATCAGTCTGATGAGCCTGATCTGCAAAGGCATGGAACGCATTGTCATGGAACTTATAAACAAAGACATTGGCAACCTCAAACACTGGACCCCACCCAGTTTGGGTTCGTGAAGGGCCGATCTTGTCTCCTGAACCTGATTGACTTCTTCAAATCAGTCTCCAGAGCTGTGGACAAGGGTAAGGCAGTCCACACAGCCTATCTGGACCTCGCCAAGGCCTTCGACACCATCCCCTACTCTGGTATCATAGATAAACTTACTAGGCTGGCTATAAATCACAACATCATTCGATGGGTTGCCAACTGGCTTAGTGACAGAACCCAGACTGTAAAAGTAGCCGACTCCAAATCCAGCTCCAGACAAGTGACAAGTGGAGTACCTCAGGGTTCAGTCCTGGGACTGCTCTTGTTTGGCATCTACTTCTCTGAAGTATAGGCCAACAATAAGGGACTCTGGCTAACAAGGTTCACAGATGACTGCAAACTGGGAGCCATTATTGAATCCCCAAATTATGTGGATATTCTTCAAAAGGGCCTTACTGAAACAGATGCTTGGTGCCAGAGTCATGGGATCAAGCTTAATGCCAAGAAATGTATAGTTATCCCCTTTGGGAAAAAAACATGTACCCATGAATTACCACATAGGTGGCAATACACTAAACACCAAAAGTATGATGAGAGACTTAGGGGCACAGGTGGACAGTGGTCTCACCTTCGATAACCACATCACCACAACAGTCAGGAAATCCTTCTATGTGGCACACCTCATCACTAAGGGCTTTTTATCCAGAAAAAAGGAGGTCATTGACCCACTGTACTCATCCCTCATTAGACTCATTATTAGAGTACAATGCTCCATTTGGTATGTACCTCACAAGGCATCTGCAACAACTGGAAAGGCCACAGAAATACCTCACTAAAAGAATCACAGGCCTAAAGCAGATGGCCTATACTGACTGTCTAAAAAAATTCCAGCTATACTCTGTGGCAAATCATCTACTCAGAGGCGATCTCTGCTTAACATGCAAGGCGATGTCAAACCCTGAGCTGTTGGACATGCTCCACTTAAAAAATCCCAATCCCTCAGAGCCACATGCTCCAGGGATCTAAACCTTATCATCACAATGAACAAAACATGCTGGAGGGATAGGTTCCTGACCCAGAGACTCCCCATACTCTGGAATAGACTGCCCATACATGTCAAGCAGAGCGTCTCCTTGGTGCTCTTTAAAAGGAACCTTGATGATTGGATGGGAGATAGAAAATTCACCCCAGGGATCACGTCAGTCATCCTGCTGGACAGGGGTCCAGGGAAGTAAATATTGCGGGAAGAAATATCCAGAGAATTGGTATGGCTAGGCTTGTATAGGCCCTAGGGCCGATAGCCTAATACCAACCTATGAACCTATGAGCGCCTCACTGGCCCTCTTCAAGAGAAATCTTGATGAGTGGATGGGAAACAGAATGTTCACACTGGGGCTCACTCCAGTGGCTCTACTTGATAGAGGCACTGGGAACTAATGTCAGGCGACACAATGTTAGGGTACTTCTATGTGCTGGACTTGTAAAGGCTCCAAGGCCATTAGCCTAGTTCACACCTATGAACCTATGAACCTATAATCATTGAGTCAAGCAATGGTGATAACATAATACATGAGGAGCTAACACACAACTGAATGGTGACAAAGGGATACAATATACAAATAAATGCTGAAATGTGTGTTTGTAATGTTGTCCATCTGAAAAGTGGAGTTCCATTTTAATCACAGTATTGTCAACAGTCTTGCAATGCAAAAACCCAGTGATGCAAACACTGGGAACACATTTAGATAGCCAATCTGACCTTTGACCACCAAGTATCCACACTGCTATTGAAAGCCTGTGGTGCACACATCATAAATCAAGCCATCATATTGAGATCTTAGGATTGTATGACAGCACTGTAGTCAAACCTCATTACAGTACAAGTAGAGTATAATGCATGTTTTTACATGTACCTCACCAGACATATGTAGCAGCTGGAGAGACCACAGAGCTTTCTCAGCAAGATAACACAGGGCCCACACACCATGCCATGATGTATGTCGATAGATTAAAAGCCATTGTGATGCCCCTGCACTGGCCCAGTAATCAATGTGCCTCAGTGCTCACCAATGGCAACAGTGATGGACGTAGACAATGAGAGGATGACAAGTACACACACAGTAAAGTACAATTTCCCTTAACAGCGCACAGAGATCAAATCAGTCAGGGGCTGGTTTCTCCCTCTTTCTCCAGATCCCCAATAAGACTCCCCACTGGCACAGCTATAGGGTTAAGATCTTAGCTAAGTGGTCAAGCCAAGACTTCCAGCAACCTCTCTGTCCAACCAGTGTTTTGTGTCGCTGCCCAAGTAGCTGACACACACACACTTTGAGATTTGATTTATATACAAACACAGACACTCCTGGGGAAGGCTGACACAGGTTTAGTAGCTATGCCCCCTTCTGCCCAGACTATAAGGTAATTATCACTGCCACCAGCCCCTACTTATCAGCTACTATAAGGCCCTTACAAAGGGTGACCAATCCTACTATGTAGTGTTACTATTAATCCAAATGGTAGTCTGACCAAGACCGAGACTATTTAGGAGTGGCCTGTAAGGTGTTACCAAATACATGTGCAAGTACAAATATCAGCCATAAAGATAGGTTTAAATATATTTAATAATAAATAATAAAAGAATAAGACAATACTCAATCAACACAGTAACTACAGAGTCCAGAATCACAGAAAATATTTTAAAACGACATTGCAGGACAGACTCAAATAAATGCAGAAAACATCTAAACTAATATTTACTATATTTCTATCTATATCTAAAATAAATGACTGCACTCTAGACTTACTTACAGACAACACACAGGCAGAAGTGCCAAGGGTGGATGTTTTTAAGGTCCAAGACAAGATACAATATGCCAACTCTGTCTCTGAGAGAGTTCTTAAATTACTATTAAACATTACTGCTGGGTCATCTTGGATGACATCACTCTTTGTCACCTGCCTTCAGTTCTCAGGGTAACAGAAACTTAAACTTTAACATTTCTGTGTGAAAAATACATATCTCTCAGATGTTTGCTCAGGACTGAAGTCATAAACAATTCAACACTTTTACATTGTAGACCTAGTAATTACTTCTCTCCAGGACAATAGAAAAACTCCTAGCTCTAGACATTATGTTTGCTTACTGCACTGAAACTGAGAGATAATACAGTTGTAAAACACTTTACTTTTCAACTTATTTTCTTAAGTTTTCAAGTTAACTCTATATGTTCCAGCTTCTACTATTAAAACATACATTTGCACAGGTATATAGTTTATATATATATTTCTGTTCTTTTCCAGTAGGGTACACTGTGATTACATTCTTGACGCTCAGTACATAACATACAGTTCTGTATAAATCATATCAATATTCACAAATGACATATGATTATTTAAAAAATTCCAGATAGCTGGGTTGGCACAGCCATGTCACTGTAAACTTTACTGTATAGGATGTGGTGACTTTTGCCTGGCCCCCAGCCCAGTCTCTGACCCTGCGCTGGTGGAAGTGCTGCATATCTAAAAATGTGATATAGCTGATGACATTAGTAGTGTCTGTTGAGAAGAAGATACCAGTGCCCCACATGCTGGTATAAAATGCTCTCTGTAATGTAAATCAGCAGCTCACACACACACACAGTTGACTGCAGTGAGATTAGAATACCCAACTAAGGTACACAGACTACAGAATACAGTACTTAACACAAGCAGCATGGCTCAAATCCAACTTGTGGTGTGTCAAACAACATTTTATAGCCCAGTTGACTGCAGTGAGAAGAGAACCTTACCTATATGAGTACAAAGACTACAAGCCACAGTATTTTATGCAAGTCCCACAGTTGAATTCCAACTTGGAATGTGTCAGACAACACTTTACAACTGATGACAACAGCAGTGTCTGTTGAGGAGATAACAGTATCCCACATGTGTAAAATGCTCTCTGTAATTTCAATCAACAGCACACACACACACACACACACGCACACACACACACACACACACACACACACAGACACACACACACACACACACACACACACACACCTGACTGCAGTGTGAACAGAACCCCTATCTATCAAAGTACACAGGCTACAGAATGCAGTACTTAATGCAAGCACCACTGCACAAGTCTGTTTTATACACAAGTGCAGGTGAACTTATAGTAGATGACATCAGCAAGCCACTGTGGGAGACAAGAGATTGGCAGGCCTGCATAAAAGGGATGTGTAGGTATGAGCAAGTATCAAAATATTGACAATCTATGTAATTGGAGAAGTAACTGTAGCGTATACATGTCTGTTATTTAAACACATACACGCAGGTGACTATAGTAAGAATAAAAATACTGACAATCCATATAATTGGAAAAGTAACTGTAGGATATACACGTCTGCTGTCTAAATACATACACACAGTTGACTGCAGTAAGAATAGAACCCCTACCTATCTAAATACACAGATTAGAAGTGTCATAGCTCAAGTTTGATTTGCATAGCAGTTCAGATGAACTTATAGTAGATGACAATAGCAGGCCATGATGGAGACAAGAGGTTGGGAGGCTTGTATGAAATGGATGTCTAGACACTGGCAATCCATGTAATTAGACACACTGGCAATTCATGTAATTAGACAAGTAACTATAAGATACACAGGTCTGCTCTTCACACACACACACACACACACACACACACACACACACACACACACACACACACACACACACTACAGTGAGAACAGAACCCCTAAGTACACAGACTACAGAACACAGTACATTATGCAAACACCACAACACAAGTCAGATTTATATAACAGTACATGTGAACCTAAAGTAGATGACATCAGCAAGTTATATGGGGGTCAACAGGTTGTGAGGCCTGCAAAGGCATATAGCTCCATAGGTCCATATGAGGCTACTAGCCTAATAAAACTAGGGTGTTTAGAAGCCTAGCTGCGTAAAAACATAAGTACTCTTATTGAGCATAGCTGGATGGTCATTTTTAGCAGAGCATGTTTGTGAGTGGTACCAACTAGCTCTGTCCATGAGGGTCATAGATGCCAGACCAGATGTGACTTTGCAATCACCCAAAACAGTTGTCAAGGTTGCCCTTGAACAGGGCCACTGAGGAGCACTGTTCAAAGACAGTGGAAGTCTATTATAAAGGAGTGTGAATTGTTGCGGGATATATCTGTCTCCCCAGCATGTTCTGTCCATGTTACAGGCTAGGTTGAGAACCCTGGGGCAAATTATAGTTGTCCCATTTGAATTGCAGATGTCTATCATTTCCAGAAGAGCTGGGTCTGAGACTGCTCTGCAGGGCAGCCATAGGTCACCTCTCAGCAGCCTGCATGATAAGATAATGAGAACAGTGACATGTATGCCAGTCTTTCCATGTATGTAATGTTTGGAGGCCTTGGAGTCTCCCATGCACAACCATGTGTTCTCTCCAATTGCTGCAGGTGTCTGGTGAGGTACAGAGAGATGTGAACATTGTACTCCATTACTGGTGTGATAAGGGTAGAGTACAGCAGATGTATGACTATCCTGGTCTTGGGATGTGATGTCCATATATATGATGTGTGCAATGCAGATTTGGTGTGTCACTACTATGAGCACATAGTGATGAAAGTGTAGATTGCTATCAATATGTTTTCCCACATCTCACAACACTGTGTTTGAGCTTGGAGCGTGCTATGTATATCATAATTTGCAGGGGAACATCATTGACAAAGGTGACATAAAGTCATTGTATGCTTAAAGTTCAGTCTGTGAGTTTGTCACCAATCATCAATCTGTGTCAGCCTCTACTGTAATATGTTGACATCATTGGGGTACTCTATATGAGTGTGTCCAGTTAAGAGTCATCTGCAAACTTGGTAAACCATAGGCCATCTACTGTTGCCTGTGCATCAGGGAAGTATTTCCCTAACAGTTGAGGACCCAGCACAGATCCTTGTGGTATTCTACTGGTGAGTGGGCTAATGGTGGAGGTGCAGTCCCCAAATTTGAGAGTGTGTGTTCTGTCATTGAGCCAGTTGGCTCTCCATCTAGTACTGTATGGCCTTATTCCCATATGAGAGATCTTCACTATGGGACATGAATTGGTGATAAGTGTCAAAGGCCTTGGATAACTCAACATAGGCAGTATGTCCAGTTATCCCTCATCCCGGTTTTTGGGGTCAGTATCCAAGAAGTCCACAAAGGTCAATAAGCAAAATCTACCCTTGACAAAATAAACATGAGTAAGGTCAAGTGTGTTAAAGGTCACCTATGTCCCTGTGGATTTAGTCCATGCTGATTCCTGCAGTAGCCTTGCAGATAAGGCCTTTTAGGTGTATGGTTCAATAGTTGTAGTTCTGGAAGTTACTAGACTGATGTGCATTGCATAGCATGCAACATTTGATATTACATTCCGGAGTGTGGTTGATATACATGTGTAGAAAAAGTATTGAGACCCCAGGTTTGTAATGCTTTAGGGGTGCCAACACATGGATGTATTTTAACTATATAACATATAGTTAGATAGAGTCCTCAGTTTGTAATGTTTCTACATGTAATTTTATGTCATACAAAGGAAATGTACAGAAAACAGCAGTAATACATCACTTCCATAGTACGACAAGCGGCCAGTTTGCACCACAGTTAGCAAAGTGTATAGGCATGTGAGATACACATGTTTGCGGGTTGGTAAGCAGTGCACAAACACGAGCTGCATTAATAAAGTCTGACAGTATTGAGTCTGTGAAATACACTTGCTAGTTAACTGACTCTGTGGCAGCACATGTTAATGCATTGATGCATTTGTTTTCTGGGACATAAGGTACTAGGTTCGAATACAGGTGTATGTCATACTTTAAAATACTTTTTATTAGAGAGTGATAATGCAATGACATAAATTGTTTATATGAGATGTGTTGCTGTGTGTTGGTATAGCGCAGTGGTGTTAAGCATCATTGTGCATGAGTAACTGCCACCACTCACCATTGGTGTGCAATGCTCAGCTCCACTCAAACATGGAGCAAAATAGTGAAGAGATCCAGTGCTTCTCCAGCATTGTTAAAGTCTGATGGTTAGTATTGAGTGGAACTGGAATACACCTGCTACTTAACTGACTCTGTGGCAACATGTGTTAATGCAGTTAATGCAGAGCTAATTTACTTTTTGTGGCCAAATGGTAGTGGGTGTGCATACAGTTGTATCTAAAATGTTTAACTACTTTTGCATTACAGTTGGTGGTCTTTTGTGCAGGATGCACACCACTGTACAATAATGCATTAAAGAAAAGAAATGAGAAAGATAGGAAAGTGGTGAAATGAGGAAGAAGCAGGGGGAAGAACAAATGGGAAGCAATACAGGAATATGCAAGTGGGAGGTAGGAAAGAACCATAGTTATCCAATTTCTTCAACAGTAAAAACTGACAATATCTCCAGACAGAGGGGTGACCAGAACACAGTCATGTTTGGACAGAATCAAGTATGTCAAGAAGATACATGTACTGTGCATGGGATGATTATTTTTTGTGGGACAGCTGCCCATTTTTTTTTTTTTGGAAAGAGAGAGAGAGAGAGAGGAATGCTGGGGAAGGGACGTAGGTACTTCTGGATCTGGTAAGTTGGATAGGTGAGAAAGCAATTGCAGACAAACAAGACAAACAAGACAAGAGACTGGGATGGTGATAGACACAAGAGGTCAGTGGACACCATGGATGGGGTGAGGGTGGGGACATCTAGAACCCATGCTCATCAAGCTGGGTGACAGTGAGAATCAAGTCCTGACCCACTAGACTGTCATCACTGTCACCTCACTCCACCATTGGCTGGAGCACATGACATCTGCTTCTCCTTCTCCTTGTCCTATGTAAAATGAGGGAGATCAGCCCCTCCATCTGGCATAGGCATGCACCAACAGTGCAGTCCACAACCCTACGCACCATCCCTGGCAGCTTAGTACAGATGATAAAGTCACCATCTCTGCCACTGCTTCCAGAGGGAATCACTGGACTATTCTTCAGGGCAGAATGACATGAGAGGGCAGTTAGTGCAGGGGCAGCAGAGGTGTTGCTGCCAGGTTGGCTCCCAGATGTGCTGGGTAATGGTGCCAGGACCAGTGGAATGAGGGCAAGTGGTTCCTCTGGGTCAGGCCTTCCTCACTGTGCTGTGCAGCATTTCATGACGAGGTACACATGGATCACATTGACACATTTTGCCAACACATAATAATATAAAACAACCCAAAAATAAATAAATAAATAAAATGAGAGAGATAAGTGTTGGGGTGAGTGAAAAAGAGATAAGATTAGTACATTCATATGTAACATACAATACCGTAATACAATTATTTGACTCTATTATCTTAAACTTTACTCTAAAGACTAACACCTTCTAACAGATAATGTATTACTTTTAAGACTACCAGCTCCTAACAGATGCACACTATACTACAGATTGCAGCAAGTACTCCTTTACATGTGCATATATTGCACATATGCATGTTCCAAGTATACAGATTACAGTTTACAGCAGGGCATGTGTGCTACTGGTATAGATCTTTTATTTTAAACCTTTAAATTATATATAATTGAAGAATTAACAGTACTGTATATTTGGTAAGTTTAGTATTTGAACCCACAACATGTGAATAAAGTTTGATATTGTACTCTTGGTTTGTGCTATTGACAAATACTTGCATTCTTGCTTTTAAATCTGAGATATGCATGTTCAAGTTTATGGAACTGTATAAAATACCAAACAAGCTAGCTTTAACTTTTAATGCTACAATAACACTACTCTTCTGCTGCATACATACCACATACCTCCCTCATTCTCAACAATCTATCACCATGGGTCCTAATATTGCACTCTGTTTCCATGGCAGCTGTGGAAAAAATGGAACAGAACAGAATACCATTATGAATACCAGTGTTGCCTATATTCAGCTTTTAAGCCTTACACATACTCTCTGTAGCCGATACTTACACATCTGTAGGATATTCTCCTCATTCCAATGGTTGAGGGTACCCTCTTGTTCACCACTGTGGGGGCTACCTGTGGCACTGATTACAGCCTGGGCCAAACTATCCCAAGCCTCTGACTTATATTGGGACCCATAATAATCCACCTGCAGCAACCTGGCACTGTGGTGTTTCATTAGGAGTCCAACAAAAATCTTGGACTCCTAGACAACCCATCTCTGAGCCCTAAATCTCACACACTATCCACAAATGCCTGCCATGTCTACACTAATCAAGAGCAATGGAGACTGATGGTTTCCCACCAATTCCAGTTATCGCATTTACTGAGAATGTGCACACTGTTTGAAAATATTGATCACTTCTTATCATCATGCAAACAGTGCTCAGGGGTGCACACTGCTGAGAATTGTGTTTGTGCGATAGTAAGCAGTGTGCAACAGTGGCAAGAAATGCAATATCAAGGTTATTTGATGTGCAGGTAGTTGCGTAAGTATGTTAGTGAAATGTGAAGGCCATGCCAGTCCACATAGCAGGAATATACATACAGGAACATAATACATAGTCAAAAAAAGCTGCACACCATGTACTAGAACCCACGACCATCTGGACTCCAGCCCTGCACTTAAACCTACTGCCACAGAAAGAGTTACATGACATTCCTTATCTTAGTAATCATTCTTAAGGTCTCGCTGTTAACCTCAGCACAACATAACTTTGTGGGTTTGCCCAATGCCCAGTAGTATTAATTGAATGCATCTGGTTTCATTTCCTGGTTGTCTGGGTCCTGTCTTCTTCCTGGGTGGTCCAGTTGTCCAGTTTGCACAATGCTACTTTTTGCACAAGCCAGATAAGCATAGCCAAACTTGGCATTCATTTCTCTTTATTTCCTATGTTTGTGCTAAGTGGCACATCATGCAAACAGTAGCAAAGAAAAGAAAAGAAACATAAAAAATATATAAAAAAAAACAGAGTGAGAGAGAGAGAGTGAGAGAGAGAGAGAGAGAGAGAAAGAGAAGGATTCAGACTCAGTACCATTTGGCCAGAAAAATGAAAGTATTCATTCATTAAAATGTGCTGCCACAGAGTCAGTTAATTAGCAGGTGCGTTCCACAGACTCATTTCTAACTGTCAGACATTAGCAATGCTGGAGAAACAATGGATCCCTTCACTTGTTTTCCACAGACTCAGCACTGTCAGACTTTAGCAATGCCTGAGTAGCAGTGGATCCCCTCACTTTTTAGGCTTCATGTTTGTGCAGAGATGCATATCATGCAAAGCCATGCAAACAAGATTAGTATAGCAAAACCTCCATTCATTCCTTCATTTCCCATGATTGCACTAAGCACTGTATCATGCAAACAATGGCCAAAAAATAATAAAATAATAATAAAAAACTGACAGAGAAAACACAATTTGCCAATAAATAAAGAGGAGGGTGGGTATTTATGAAACAGAACCTTTGAATCGTGTGCTGTTTACTTGCATTTCAGACTTTGACAGATATACATGCAACACTTTGTAAGTCTGACCTGAAACACCAATGTGATGTAAGCATTCACAGTTGCCATCCATTAAACGCAAACACTGATGCAGTTCTGCACTATGTTTGCATCCCTACATGGATACAATTTTTGGGGATTCAGCAATTCTAATGAATTCAGACCTCATTTGCATCTTTACCATGCTGACAGCCATGAATCTATACCAGACAGCAACTAGCTAGGTAACTGAAGAGGAGCTGAATTGTTTATGTGTTGAACACAGTAGAGTGAGTATTACTATGGGATGGGATATATCTGCACAGAGGAGCATTGAATTTCATGTGATATGCCTGCATTTCATCAGCTATATATTGTATATGCTGCCATGTAACGATGAATAGTCTGTTTAATGGTTTCTATTTTTATTTTGATTAGGACACACTTTTACATTTTTATCTGTCTGCATTGCTTACAAGTGTACTATTCATTTGAGGTTGGGGGAACAAAGCTGGGTTCCTGTTATAGCAGAAAAAAAGATTAAGTTCCTATTGTTACTCTCCTTTTGTTGCAACCATAATGCTGTCACATGTTAAAGTCAGTTCTGTACTTTTTTATTCTGTCTGTGTAAACTGCTTTCCATGACTGTATTCCAAAAGTTTTGGAATGCACAGGGAGCACCAGCACAGATCCTACATGGTTGCTTTATAGCTTGGTGAATAGCTCCACCATGTTAGATTGGTTAATTAGTATGTAATTCAGCTGCTTATGCAGTAATTAGCATTTCACTGTGTTTATTTTGCTAGCAAGCTGGTGCACTGGTGATAACTGAATCTAAAAGTTTTCGACTCGTGTGCACATCATGACACTCACAGAGTAGAAAGCAACCATGTAGGCTTTATTGAATCCTGTTTGAGAAATTCTGATATTACACATTCATATAAATCTTGGCTTAAAGACTTGCTTGAAAATATTAATTGCTGCTGATGTATAACTTTGATGTATTGACCAGCTGTGGACATATAGGTTCATAGGTTCATACTAGGCTATCTGCCCTAGGGCATTTATAAGCCTAGCCAGAATGTGTTTGGCTTTCACCACCCATTTTAAATTTATTTTGCTATGCCCTTTTTCGAGGTTAGTATACTGTGCCTCTGTCTAACAGTGACACAGAAGTGATACCCGGGGTAAACCTGTGATCTCCCATCCACTCATCAAGATTCCTCTTGAAGAGAGTCAATGAGGGACTCTGCCTAACCTGGACTGGAATTTTATTCCAGAGTGAAAGGAGCCTTTGGGTTATGAATCTGTCCCTCCAGCATGTCCTATTTATTTCAGTGCTGAGGTTCAAGTCTCTCGAGCGGGTAGCTCGATGGGATTTGGATTTTCTGAGGTGCAGCATGTCCATTAATTCCGGGTTGGACATGGCTTTATACGTCAGGCACAGATCGCCTCTGAACAGGCGGTATGCCACTGAGTAGAGCTGGAGTTTCTTTAACCGGGCAGCATATGGCATCTGTTTGAGCCCTTTGATCCTCTTGGTGAGGTACTTTTGGGGTCTTTCCAGTTGCTGCAGGTGTCTGGTAAGGTACATCCCAAAAGGGGCATTGTACTCAATTATGGGCCTGATGAGGGATGAGTAAAGAGGCACGATGACCTCCCCTGATCTAGATGTGAATCCCTTCATGATTAGGTGGGCTATATAAAATGTTTTTCTAACCACTTTGGCCACGTGGTTGTCAAATGAGAGATTGCTATCAACTTGGGTCCCCAGGTCCCTAATTACTTCTTCTGTACTTAATGGATTACCACCTATGTGGTAATTTGTGGGCACTTTGTTTTTGCCAAAGGGGATGACTATACACTTTTTGGCATTTAGCTTGAGGCCATGGCTCTGGCACCAGTTGTCTGTTTCTATGAGGCCCTTTTGGAGGATATGTAAATAATTATTTATTGTTTTATAACTGATTTCTTTATTTATTGTTTAAACCCAAATTATAAAAAAAAAAAATAAATGTGCTTGGATATACAAATCC